>NC_091196.1:25964260-26116760 GCF_040958095.1 Procambarus clarkii
TCCGCCCTACACCAAGCAGGGAGATGCAGTGAGGAGGGCGGGCGGGGCCAAGGCTGCCCTGGAAACGTAATCTCCAATCTTTTCCAGTCATTAAGTAATAATTTAAGACGCCTCCACCTCCTTCCTGTCCTTCCCCACCTCCACCCGAACTATCCACAGGATCTACGGGTGACTGGGGCCATCCACCCAGACTATCCAAAGGGCAGTGGAAGGGATTGTTTTAAGTCTTCCAATTATGCTGTAGGGCAATAAGGGGTTCTTACAGCTAGACGGAACACCCGAACCTCAACACATCAATCACCAAGACGCGCCAGCAACTCAAACTGTTGCAACACACACACACACACATACACACACACACACATACACACACACACACACACACACACACACACACACACACACACACACACACACACACACACACACACACACACACACACACACACACACACACATACACACACACACATACACACAAATCCCCTGTTGGGTGGCCTGCGGTAGTCAGGTGTTGGGTGTGGGTAGGTGTTGTAGACTCAGGTGTTGGGTGTGGGTAGGTGTTGTAGACTCAGGTGTTGGGTGTGGGTAGGTGTTGTAGACTCAGGTGTTGGGTGTGGGTAGGTGTTGTAGACTCAGGTGTTGGGTGTGGGTAGGTGTTGTAGACTCAGGTGTTGGGTGTGGGTAGGTGTTGTAGACTCAGGTGTTGGGTGTGGGTAGGTGTTGTAGACTCAGGTGTTGGGTGTGGGTAGGTGTTGTAGACTCAGGTGTTGGGTGTGGGTAGGTGTTGTAGACTCAGGTGTTGGGTGTGGGTAGGTGTTGTAGACTCAGGTGTTGGGTGTGGGTAGGTGTTGTAGACTCAGGTGTTGGGTGTGGGTAGGTGTTGTAGACTCAGGTGTTGGGTGTGGGTAGGTGTTGTAGACTCAGATGTTGGGTGTGGGTAGGTGTTGTAGACTCAGGTGTTGGGTGTGGGTAGGTGTTGTAGACTCAGGTGTTGGGTGTGGGTAGGTGTTGTAGACTCAGATGTTGGGTGTGGGTAGGTGTTGTAGACTCAGATGTTGGGTGTGGGTAGGTGTTGTAGACTCAGGTGTTGGGTGTGGGTAGGTGTTGTAGACTCAGATGTTGGGTGTGGGTAGGTGACATCTCCGTTACCGAGTCGTTAAGTCCCTAGAGAGGGGCGACCGCCGGGTTAATGACACCTTCCCAGGAGCTAACAGCCCATGCCTGACACAGGGGGGGGGGGGGGGATTGACAGCTGAGTGGACAACACTCGGGATTCGTAATCCTGAGGTTCCGGGTTCGATCCCCGGCGGTGGAGGTGGAAACAAATGGCCCAGAGTTTATTTCCTAAAGAGGTACCTGTGAGTTAGACAGCTGCTACGGGCTGCTTCCTGGGGTGTGTGTGTAAGAAAAAGAAGACCTGGTCGAGGACCGGGCCGGGGGGGGGGGGTGGGGCGCTAAGCACCCGAAATCATCTCAAGATAACCTCAAGATAACCAGGGTGGCCCCGTGACACGTCCTGCCCTCCCAGGGTGATAACCAGTTTGATAACAATTACCTACAGCTCTCAACACCATACCTTCAATAATTGACCAATTGGAACCTATTTGAAATGGTCATTTAACCACTTATCGTTGATAGGCACAGTGCGTGTTATCTCTCTCTCTCTCTCTCTCTCTCTCTCTCTCTCTCTCTCTCTCTCTCTCTCTCTCTCTCTCTCTCTCTCTCTCTCTCTCTCTCTCTCTCTCTCTCTCTCTCTCTCTCTCTCTCTCTCTCTCTCTCTCTCCCTTACATTTAACGAGCTTTAAAAATAATTATTCTGTTTTTTTTGGGACCATACTTTAAAACCCATAAATCTAATCGAAGCCTTTGTCCAACGGTAATTAGCCTACAGCATAACGCCACTGGTAATTATCTCGTATCTGTAATTAGATGTCTCTGTGACCTCGCCTTCAGCTCAATTAATTACATTGTTTTCTAACGACCCCTGATGTAATTACGTCTTTGGGTGGTCAGCGGTAATGTGGTTTGACGGGGCAGCCAGCCAGTTGCTGAATGGTTTAGGCTTCGTGGGGTTTAGGTTCTTGGGCCCCGCCTCTGGGATGAGGGGGGGGGGATATTTCATTAAAAATAATGTAGTGTCATAAATGCTTAGTCAAATGTGACATGTGTGAGTGATGGTAGTTGACATATCTTGAGGTTATCTTGAGTTGATTTCGGGGCTTTAGTGTCCCCGCGGCCCGGTCCTTGACCAGGTCTCCACTCCCAGGAAGCAGCCCGTGACAGCTGACTAACACCCAATTACCTATTTACTGCTAGGTAACAGGGGCATTCAGGGAGAAAGAAACTTTGCCCACTTGTTTCTGCCTCGTGCGGGAATCGAACCCGCGCCACAGAATTACGAGTCCTGCGCGCTATCCACCAGGCTACGAGGCCCCTCATAGAGGTCTTTTAATTACCTCATAGAGGTAATTAAGGTAATTAATAGAGGTAATTACCTCATAGGCCCCTCATAGAGGTCTTTTAATTACCCTTCATAGCCACCCCGGTTGAGCCGGTCGGCCGAGCGGACAGCACGCTGGACTTGTGATCCTGTGGTTCTGGGTTCGATCCCGGGCGCCGGCGAGAAACAATGGGCAGAGTTTCTTACACACCCTATGCCCCCTGTTACCTAGCAGTAAAATAGGTACCTGGGTGTTAGTCAGCTGTCACGGGCTGCTTCCTGGGGGTGGAGGCCTGGTCGAGGACCGGGCCGCGGGGACACTAAAAAACCCCCGAAATCATCTCAAGAATCTCAAGATAACCCCTGTGTGCTTGTTAGAGAGTGTGTGTGTGTGTGTGTGTGTGTGTGTGTGTGTGGTTAGCAATTGACGGATTATGTGTAACTGTCTCTCTGTTACATATGAATCCATGTGTAAATTTTGCTCAACTTATGTCACTTGTGGTCCGATTCTTAAGCCAATTTTAGTATGAAAAAATTGTTGATGTGTTGATACATTGAACTATGTAACTAGCTTGTTTGGGTAAGCACTCTATTAATTACTTACTCAAATATTGATGTGTATGTATTCCCCTAGTTGTGCTTGTGGGGGGGTTGAGCTCTGCTCTTTAGTCCCGCCTCTCAACTGTCAATCACTCATCAACTAATGTATATATATACATGTATGTGTGAAATTGTATTTATTCAGTAATTAACTGCATTTCTCTTTCTTTACAGGTAAGGCTCAGTAACTGCTTCAAGACTTAGGGTAAGTGCTGGCAGTCTCTACCAGCGTCCGTGGGACCAATAGTGGTAATGTCAGCATTCTATGCTTAGTAAAACAACTCTGTACGAGTTTGTTAATTTAACTCGCATCTTGAGTTTGGTGAGAAGGTGTTGGTATTGTGATGGGAAGGGGGAGAGGGGGGGGGGGAGGGGTAGTGGGACGGGGGGGAGGGTAAGGGAGGGGTAGTGGGACGGGGGGAGGGGAAGGGAGGGGTAGTGGGACGGGGAGAGGAAGGGGTAATGGGAAGGGGAAGGAAAGGGGTATTGATTACTGAATGAATGATACCACACCAACACACTCGACTATAGTTGGAATATCCCAGAGACTGTTAATGGTATTTCGCTATTAACGACTCCTCCCTCTCTCTTACTGTTAACGACCCCCCCCCCCTCTCACTGTTAACGACCCCCCCCCTCTCACTGTTAACGACCCCCCCTCTCACTGTTAACGACCCCCCCCCCCCCTCTCACTGTTAACGACCCCTTTATACCCACACTTCGCTAGGATCACATCATTTAACCTGACAGGTGTGTGTGGTCAAGGCTGCGTACCCAACATTTGACAGCGATGCCCTAATGCCCCTACTGCCCGCCCACACACCACCCATGACTCACCCCGCACGCCCACAGTCGTCTGGGGACAGGCTGTGTTAGCCTTCAGCCCTCCACCCCTCCACGCCCACACCTACTCACGCCCACACTAACCGGGTTCCTGGTTTTCCTCTACCACCCACACCTGCCTCATGGCCTACGCCCACCCACGCCCACCCAGGCTGACGGGGTGGGCGTGGGTGGGCGGGGCAAGCCCGCCAACTGTCAAATACCCGATGGATTACAGCTGGATTCCTTCCGGATTACTCCCGGATTTCACATAAGCCGTTTCTGTATTCGTTTCAGGATTAACGTGTAACCCTGGATAAGCTGGCTTGGATTAAATTTTGATTGATAGCTTAGTAAGTCTGGATTATCACTAGATATCCTTTCATTGTGCATGGATTTTTGTGTGTGGATTTTAACGCCCTGGATTTATCCATATACAAAGAATAAACATACACATCCATATAAACAGAGGATTTACATTGGATTATGAAAAGATTTAACGGGGTTATACCTGGAGTGTTTGTGTAATATATCGAGATGAGTCCTGCATTTCAGGTGCGTTTTTTGCGGGATTAAATGTAATCCTGGCTTTATCCACGGGTGATTTTATCTTATATTTGATGTGACCGGCAGAGGATTTAATGGTGGAATC
The DNA here is from genome assembly GCF_040958095.1 of Procambarus clarkii. NCBI lineage: Eukaryota > Metazoa > Arthropoda > Malacostraca > Decapoda > Cambaridae > Procambarus > Procambarus clarkii. The sequence continues at coordinate 25,968,778 of NC_091196.1, forward strand.
GGTCTTGTTTATTTTAAATCCATTCCTGTTGTTTAACATTTCTTTAATTTGTTTATTGAGAGAGAGAGAGAGAGAGAGAGAGAGAGAGAGAGAGAGAGAGAGAGAGAGAGAGAGAGACAGACAGACAGACAGACAGACAGACAGACAGACAGACAGACAGACAGACAGACAGACAGACAGACAGACAGGCAGTCTATCATACCCCTATGTCTGATAGACAAAGGAAAATATCTATTCGCGAATGATAGACAGCGAGAAACCCCCGCATGATTTACGGATGACAGAGAGACAGAACCTTTTTGATTCACGCATGATAGTCGCCATTATGTCACAGAGTGTACAAGCAGGTTGTTGGTGTGTGCACGCGGCACCCCTGGCACTCTCTGGTCGCGCCCTAAAAAAACAGGGGGCCAGATTCACGAAGCAGTTACGCAAGTACTTTACGAACGTGTACATCTTTCCTCAATCTTTGACGGCTTTGTTTACATTTATTAAACAGTTTACAAGCATGAAAACTTCCCAATCAACTGTTGTTATTGTTATAAACAGCCTCCTGGAGCTCATTAACTGTTTAATAATTGTAAACAAAGCCGCCAAAGATTGAGAAAAGATGTACACGTTCGTAAGTGCTTGCGTAACTGCTTCGTGAATCTGGCCCCCAGATCCCAACCCTATGTAAAGAAAACGGGTTGTGGGTGGTTTTAGAATTGATTCTTAGGAACGTCTTTAAGACCACACACAGACAGACTTGTAAGATAGCAATACTTATCCACCCTTATGGCCTCGTGTATTTAAGAAAGCCCGGCTCAAAACAATTACCTAGCTAAACAAGACGCAGTTTAATCCTAATTAAATTACCGGTCTGTAAAAACAAACTGTGTGTGTGTCCTGTGAAGCAATTCGATGCGGATTTGATAGCACCTTGATAGCATGCAATCTTACCATTTGCAATGTCTTGGCTTAACCCAATTGGCGCTATGCAACAAGGTAAGGAACGGCGAATTACGTAATTACATTCACGCTCATTTGCATTTTAAATACGCGAGCCGTTTAAGAATGATTCACGTGCTGAATTGGTTTGTACTATCATTACCCTGGTTGATGGTTGGTGGTTTAATGGGTTGTTACTGGGGGATGACCCAGTTGACCTCTTGTTTCATGTGATGTAGCATCTATATTGACCTCTCTGTAACCTAGTTTAGTCTTAATTCTGGCTTGGTCCCCCCCTTCTTGGGCCTGATCTTGGTCACATAACAGTAAGTTCATTTGTATTTTTTGGGGTTAATTTGATCACCGTTGACATCAACTTTGCCTGTGATTTGTCTGTGGCTGGTTGTCAGGGTTCCTCCAGTCTGTGACCTCTGGGGCTTGTATGAGTCTGTGTGGGTCAGTCGTCCGGAAGCCGACGTAGCTATTGAACACCAGGCTGAACCCATAGATCATAGGGCAGAACATGTCAAATTCAAAATCAAAATTCAAATTCAAATACTCCAGGTGCACAGGTGAGAGAGAGAGAGAGAGAGAGAGAGAGAGAGAGAGAGAGAGAGAGAGAGAGAGAGAGAGAGAGACAGAGAGAGAGAGAGAGAGACGAGAGAGACAGACAGACAGACAGACAGACAGACAGACAGACAGACAGACAGACAGACAGACAGATAGACAGACAGACAGACAGACAGACAGATAGACAGACAGACAGACAGACAGACAGACAGGCAGACAGACAGACAGACAGACAGACAGACAGACAGACAGACAGACAGACAGACAGACAGATAGAAGGAAAGAAACATACAAGGGAAACTAAAAGTACCAAGAGAGAGAGGAGAGATAATGAGAGAGAACGGATGAACACCAAAAATGGAAGAAAGTACAGTAGAGAGATGTACATAAGGAAGAAAACTACAGATAGAAGACAGTAGATAGGAAAGAGAGGTAGAGGGTAGAGTCGAGGAGCACAGGGATAGGAAGGATAGAATGGGAAGGGAGGAGAGGGGAAACTGGAAGGGTGGGGCGAGGGATAGGGGGGTTGGAGGAGTGAGGGGGAGAGAGAGGTAGGAGGGTAAGGGGGGGGAGAGGTAGGAGGGTAAGGGGGGGGGAGAGGGTAGGAGAGGGGAGGAAAGAGAGTGGAACAAAATACCACCTACTTTGGCCCTTGTCAAGGCACAGTGCCACCTACTTTGGCCCTTGTCAAGGCACAGTGCCACCTACTTTGGCCCTTGTCAAGGCACAGTGCCACCTACTTTGGCCCTTGTCAAGGCACAGTGCCACCTACTTTGGCCCTTGTCAAGGCACAGTGCCACCTACTTTGGCCCTTGTCAAGGCACAGTGCCACCTACTTTGGCCCTTGTCAAGGCCCAGTGCCACCTATCTATGGACAGTGCGACATGTATGGCCAGTGCCACCTGTATAGAGAGTGCCACCTGTATAGACAGTGCCACCTGTCTATGGCACACCACCACCTACTAGACATTCATTTCTAAATTGCTCCGACAGCTCAATGCTGATGCATTTTTCTCTCACAAAAAAAAATTCAATCAATATCGCCAATATCTCTAGCCAATTCGCCAATTTAATGGAGTATCGCCAATTTGATCCAGTATCGCCAATTCACCTCAGGCATTTTCCAAGTAACTCAATTGGCTCAAAATTGCCTCCAAGACCCAAATTAGTTTCGCCTAAATCCGCGTCAATTATGACTGGGTCTTAAACTTCAGCCAGGGGGTGGCGGTGGGGTGGGGTGGGTTGGGGGGTTACTTGTGGGCGTGAGTGGGCAGTGGTGTGGTCCCGGACCTGTGGGTGGGTGTAGGGTGGGCGGTGGTGTGGTCCCGGACCTGTGGGTAGGTGTAGGGTGGGCGGTGGTGTGGTCCCGGACCTGTGGGTGGGTGTAGGGTGGGCGGTGGTGTGGTCCCGGACCTGTGGGTGGGTGTAGGGTGGGCGGTGGTGTGGTCCCGGACCTGTGGGTGGGTGTAGGGTGGGCGGTGGTGTGGTCCCGGACCTGTGGGTGGGTGTAGGGTGGGCGGTGGTGTGGTCCCGGACCTGTGGGTGGGTGTAGGGTGGGCGGTGGTGTGGTCCCGGACCTGTGGGTGGGTGTAGGGTGGGCGGTGGTGTGGTCCCGGACCTGTGGGTAGGTGTAGGGTGGGCGGTGGTGTGGTCCCGGACCTGTGGGTTGGTGTAGGGTGGGCGGTGGTGTGGTCCCGGACCTGTGGGTGGGTGTAGGGTGGGCGGTGGTGTGGTCCCGGACCTGTGGGTGGGTGTAGGGTGGGCGGTGGTGTGGTCCCGGACCTCTGGGTGGGTGTAGGGTGGGCGGTGGTGTGGTCCCGGACCTCTGGGTGGGTGTAGGGTGGGCGGGGTGCAGGGATGAGAGTGCCGTGGGCGGGGTAACCTAACTTGAGAGGGTTTGAAGGTCCTCGTTACCAAACATATATTTACCTACGCGTTAGTGGAACCTTGAACTCTAGCTGTTGGAAATGTTGCATCCGCTCTGCTCTACTGGCTGTGTGTGTGTGTGAGAGGGAGAGGGAGAGGGAGAGAGAGAGAGAGAGAGAGAGAGAGAGAGAGAGAGAGAGAGAGAGAGAGAGAGAGAGAGAGAGAGAGAGAGAGAGAGAGAGACAGAGAGAGAGAGAGAGAGAGAGAGACAGAGAGAGAGAGAGACAGAGAGAGAGAGAGACAGAGAGAGAGAGAGACAGAGAGAGAGAGAGAGAGAGAGAGGAGAGAGAGAGAGAGAGAGAGAGAGAGAGAGAGAGAGAGAGAGAGAGAGAGAGAGAGAGAGAGAGAGAGAGAGACAGAGAGAGAGAGAGAGAGAGAGAGAGAGAGAGAGAGAGAGAGAGAGAGAGAGAGAGAGAGAGAGAGAGAGAGAGAGAGAGAGAGAGAGAGAGAGAGAGAGAGAGAGAGAGAGAGAGAGAGAGAGAGAGAGAGAGAGAGAGAGAGAGAGATACAGAGAGAGAGAGAGAGAGAGAGAGAGAGAGAGAGAGAGAGAGAGAGAGAGAGAGAGAGAGAGAGAGAGAGATACAGAGAGAGAGAGAGAGAGAGATACAGAGAGAGAGAGAGAGAGAGAGAGAGAGAGAGAGAGAGAGAGAGAGAGAGAGAGATAGAGCAATGAAGACAATGTGTGGAAGAATGACGCAACTGAAAGAAGTGATAAAGAAATAGGTAAGAGAAAGGGGTAAGAAAAAAGGTGAAATTTTGGACGTGAAAATAGAAAAATAAGAAAAGGGAGAAGATTGTAAAGATTAAGGGAGATACAAAGCCACTAATAAACACAGGACACAGGTAGACAAACACAGGACACAGGTAGACAAACACAAAACACAGGTAGACAAACACACACATTCACACAAAGCGAGAAACAAACAGAAAAAAATCACAGATTGTAATGTGGTGACGTCACCTTGGGGCAGGGAAGCCTAATCAAAAATCTACTAAAATTATATTAAAAAATAAATAAAAAAACACGAAACTACCCGCTATAAACACACTTTACACTCAAGATACACTCAGGATACACTCAGGATACACTCAAGATACACTCAGGATACACTCACCCTCACAAGATCAAACAGCTAACAGAAACTTGTACGGTAAATATCAATAATTAATGTATTTTCATACATATACACATGTATATTAATAATTCATATATAGGTGGTTATATACATCCATGCATTCCTCTGTAAAAGTTAAAGTCTGTCCCTTTGTCTGGAGGTCAGACGCTTTCGGCTAGTCTAATTAAATCTTTCAGGTTTAATGATGTTTTGGGAGCATCACAGCGGGTTGGGGTCGTCCCCGTGCCTGTCTGTACGGGTAGCCACGACATCAATGATCCTCCGTCACGAAAAGTCTATGGATGTGAAATGTTCAGCCCTGAGTCCGTAGACTTTTAGCGGTTAAATAGTGAATTCAGATGCTGACAAAGTTGAGTGGAGAGAGAGAGAGAGAGAGAGAGAGAGAGAGAGAGAGAGAGAGAGAGAGAGAGAGAGAGAGAGAGAGAGAGAGAGAGAGAGAGAGAGAGAGAGATGTATAAACATCCTATCCCATCTAGCATGTTCATACATCTATATTTACATATGCGCATACAACTATGCTTACATATACATATATATCAATACAGTTTATACCACGTTCTACCTCCATACATATATACAGACACACACACACACATATACATTCACACTTACACATAAACTTGAACCAAAAAAATCTTACTGGTGCGTATTAAGTATAATAATTACACAGTGAATATGATTCAATAATCGATTTATATAAAGATATCGAAAACGAAGGCAAAGGTATAATCATCTTGTCATGTTAGGCTAGTAATTATTTTTTTTTAAGACTGAAATCTCCACCAACTGCCTTCACCTGTAAATTAGGACTCTATAAGGTGCATACACTGTACATACGTGTTTCTAATGGTATGCACATCATGGGACAAGGTCCGTTAAAAGACGTTAAAAGGGGTTTCAAATTTAAACCGTTTAAAATTTAGTTTTTAAAATTTGTAACCGTTTTTTTTAACGTATTCTCGTCTGTTGGCAAGGACGGCGTTCAGATGATGTTCTTGGCGTTCAGAGGAGGTTTTTGGCGTTCAGATAAGGTTCTTGGCGTTCAGATAAGATTGTTAACACTAAGATGTAGGTATATATTAGTGTGAATATAAGTATGTATGTATGAATTTCTGCATGTATATATGAAGCAATTATATATAATATGTGTAATATATAACCTCAATAATGGCTATTAGTTGCTTAACAAGCCTATTGTATGAATGTGTCGATAGCGTCATAATGTATTACATATCCTATGTATACACGTAAATATGTGGAAATTTCTGTATAGAGGGTTTATATGACCTGAATGTTGGGTTACTGCGGCTATCTAGCGACTGCGAATATCGCTGTTTTTGTGATATCTGGACTCAAAGCAACGGGAAACGGGTTTTTGTCTCCGTTGGATATTACAATGTACAGGTGACCCTGTTGTAAGGTTAGAAACGGGTGTGTGTGTGTGTGTGTGTGTGTGTGTGTGTGTGTGTGTGTGTGTGTGTGTGTGTGTGTGTGTGTGTGTGTGTGTGTGTGTGTGTGTGTGTGTGTGTGTGTGTGTACTCACCTAGTTGTGCTTGCAGGGGTTGAGCTCTGGCTCTTTGGTCCCGCCTCTCAACCGTCAATCAACAGGTATATGTGTGTGTGTGTGTACTCACCTAATTGTACTCACCTAATTGTGCTTGCGGGGGTTGAGCTCTGGCTCTTTGGTCCCGCCTCTCAACCGTCAATCAACTGGTGTACAGATTCCTGAGCCTATTGGGCTCTATCATATCTACATTTGAAACTGTGAATGGAGTCAGCCTCCACCACATCACTTCCTAATGCATTCCATTTGCTAACTACTCTGACACTGAAAAAGTTCTTTCTGACGTCTCTGTGGCTCATTTGGGTACTCAGCTTCCACCTGTGTCCCCTTGTTCGCGTCCCACCAGTGTTGAAAAGTTCGTCCTTGTTTACCCGGTCGATTCCCCTGAGGATTTTGTAGGTTGTGATCATGTCCCCCCTTACTCTTCTGTCTTCCAGTGTCGTGAGGTGCATTTCCCGCAGCCTTTCCTCATAACTCATGCCTCTTAGTTCTGGGACTAGTCTAGTAGCATACCTTTGGACTTTTTCCAGCTTCGTCTTGTGCTTGACAAGGTACGGGCTCCATGCTGGGGCCGCATACTCCAGGATTGGTCTTACATATGTGGTGTACAAGATTCTGAATGATTCCTTACACAGGTTCCTGAACGCCGTTCTGATGTTAGCCAGCCTCGCATATGCCGCAGACGTTATTCTCTTTATGTGGGCTTCAGGAGACAGGTTTGGTGTGATATCAACTCCTAGATCTTTCTCTCTGTCTGTTTCATTAAGTACTTCATCTCCTATTCTGTATCCTGTGCCTGGCCTCCTGTTTCCACTGCCTAGTTTCATTACTTTGCATTTACTCGGGTTGAACTTCAACAGCCATTTGTTGGACCATTCACTCAGTCTATCCAGGTCATCTTGTAGCCTCCTACTATCATCCTCTGTTTCAATCCTCCTCATAATTTTTGCATCGTCGGCAAACATTGAGAGGAACGAATCTATACCCTCTGGGAGATCATTTACATATACCAGAAACAGTATAGGTCCGAGAACTGACCCCTGCGGGACTCCACTTGTGACGTCTCGCCAATCTGAGACTTCACCCCTCACACAGACTCGTTGTCTCCTGTTGCTTAGGTATTCCTCTATCCACCGGAGTACCTTCCCTCTCACTCCAGCCTGCATCTCCAACTTTCGCACTAGCCTCTTGTGTGGCACTGTATCAAAGGCTTTCTGACAATCCAAAAATATGCAGTCTGCCCACCCTTCTCTTTCTTGCCTTATTTTTGTTGCCTGGTCGTAGAATTCAAGTAACCCTGTGAGGCAGGACCTGCCATCCCTGAACCCATGTTGATGCTGTGTTACAAAGTTCCTTCGCTCCAGATGCTCCACTAGTTTTTTTTCGCACAATCTTCTCCATCAGCTTGCATGGTATGCAGGTTAGGGACACTGGCCTGTAGTTCAGTGCCTCCTGTCTATCCCCTTTCTTGTATATCGGGACTACGTTAGCTGCTTTCCAAATATCTGGCAGTTCCCCTGTTGCCAGTGATTTGTTATACACTATGGAGAGTGGTAGGCTCAGTTCTCTTGCTCCTTCCTTTAGAACCCAAGGGGAGATTCCATCTGGGCCTATAGCCTTCGTCACGTCCAACTCTAGTAAACACTTCCTTACTTCCCCACTGGTAATCTCAAACTCTTCCAGTGGTTCCTGGTTAGCTATTCCCTCACTTACCTCTGGAATTTCTCCTTGTTCTAAGGTGAAGACCTCCTGGAATTTCTTATTCAATTCCTCACACACTTCCTTGTCATTTGTAGTGAATCCTTCCGCCCCTATCCTTAATCTCATAACCTGTTCCTTTACTGTTGTTTTTCTCCTAATGTGGCTATGCAACAATTTAGGCTGAGTCTTTGCCTTGCTTGCGATGTCATTTTCGTATTGTCTTTCTGCCTCTCTTCTCATCCTGACATATTCATTCCTGGCATTCTGGTATCTTTCTCTGCTCTCCAGTGTCCTGTTATTCCTATAGTTTCTCCATGCCCTTTTACTTTGCTGCTTAGCTAGCCTACATCTTTGATTAAACCATGGGTTTCTCATCTTCATTTCTCTGTTTTCCTTTTGGACTGGGACAAACTTGTTTGCTGCGTCCTTGCACTTCTGCGTGATGTAATCCATCATATCTTGGGCCGTCTTTCCCCTGAGCTCTGTTTCCCATGCTATATCTGTTAGGAATTTTCTTATCCCCTCATAGTTTCCCTTTCGGTATGCTAACCTTTTGGTTTCGGTATCCCTCCTCGAGTTCAATAACCCTTCTTCAATCAAGTACTCAAACACCAGTACACTGTGGTCGCTCATTCCTACTGGGTCCTCAAAACCGATTTCTCTTATGTCGGAGTCGTTCAGAGTGAAGACTAGGTCGAGTCTCGCTGGTTCGTCATTGCCTCTCATCCTTGTGGGTTCTCCGACATGCTGCGTTAAAAAGTTGCTTGTCACCACCTCCAATAGTTTGGCTCTCCACGCATCCTCGCCTCCATGCGGTTCCTTGTTCTCCCAGTCAATCTTTCCGTGATTGAAGTCGCCCATGATGAGCAGGTGGGATCTATTTCTACTGGCAGCAGAGGCTGCCCTCTCAATTATAGTGTTAACTGCCTTGTTGTTGTTTTCATACTCTTGACTGGGTCTCCTGTCATTTGGTGGAGGGTTGTATATTACTGCTACTACTATTCTTGGTCCTCCCATTGTTATGGTGCCTGCTATGTAGTCTCTGAACTCCTCACAGCCCGGGATGGCCATCTCCTTAAAACTCCATTCCCTTCTCATGAGTAGGGCCACTCCGCCTCCTCCTCTACCTTCCCTCTCTTTCCTTATTACTGTATACTCCTGGGGAAACACGGCATTCGTTATGATTCCAGAGAGTTTTGTTTCAGTGAGTCCGATTACATCTGGGTTAACTTCTTGTGCTCTTTCCCTTAGTTCACTTGTCTTGCTTGTGATCCCATCTATGTTTGAGTACATCACCCTGAAACTGACTCTCTTCTGCTTCTTTTCTGGGGGGGACCTTTGGGATCTGGGGTGAGTGGGAGCTGGGGGGACCTGGCACGGGGGGATTGGTGGAGGAGGGAGGGCTTGGGGTGGTGGGGGAGAGGGGGAGGGTACAGGGGGTGGATAAGAGGGGGAGGGTACAGGGGGTGGATAAGAGGGGGAGGGTACAGGGGGTGGATAAGAGGGGGAGGGTACAGGGGGTGGGTAAGAGAGGGAGGGTTGGGGAAGCATGGGGGGAGGAGAGGCTGTGGGGGATAGGGGAGATGGGGGGGCTTGGGGGGAGAGAAAAGGGTGGAGGGCTTGGGGGGCGTGGGGGAAAAGGGAGGGCTGAGGTGGGTGAGGAAGAGGGGAGGGTTTAGGGGAGTGGGGGAGAGGGGAAGACTTAGGTGGGGTGGGGGAGAGTGGGGGGCTTAGGGGGGGAGGGGGAGAAGGGAGGGCATGGGGGTGGGAGAGACGGGAAGGCATGTGGGAGAAGGGAGGGCATGGGGGATGGGGGAGAAGGGAGGTCCTGGGGAGAGGGGTGAGGGGGAGAAGGGGGGTGAGTGGGGGGGAGGGGGGTGGGTGGGTGTGTGTGTGTGTGTGTGTGTGTGTGTGTGTGTGTGTGTGTGTGTGTTTGATATACATTCACCACGAACACTCACATGCATCTACTCACGCGCGGGCGCGCGCACAAACATACACCTGTCTCCTGAAGCCCACATCAAAAGAATAGCATCAGCGGCAGTATGCGAGGCTGGCTAACATCAGAACGGCGTTCAGGAACCTGTGTAAGGAATCTTTCAGAACCTCGTATACCACATATGTAAGACCAATCCTGGAGTATGCGGCCCCAGCATGGAGCCCGTACCTTGTCAAGCACAAGACGAAGCTGGAAAAAGTTCAGAGGTATGCCACTAGGCTAGTCCCAGAACTAAAAGGCATGAGTTACGAGGAAAGGCTGCGGGACATATACTTCATGACACTGGAAGACAGAAGAGTAAGGGGAGACATGATCACGACCTACAAAATTCTCAGAGGAATTGACAGGGTAGATAAACTATTTAACACGGGTGGTACGCTGAACAAGGCAGGCAGTGACTGTGGTGGAGGCTGACTCCATACACAGTTTCAAATGTAGATATGATAGAGCCCAGTAGGCTCAGGAACCTGTACACCAGATGATTGTCAGTTGAGAGGCGGGACCAAAGAGCCAGAGCTCAACCCCCTGCAAGCACAACTAGGTGAGTACAGCTAGGTGAGTACACCGTCTGTGTATATCACGTGTGCGCATGCGTCAGTTAGTGGACCCATGCGCTTCCACCTGACCTTGGAGAACACTATAGTCACTTGGGGGCACTAGTGGGTGTGGTCGATGGTTAGGTGTACCCTGTACCCTACTGCCCTGGTGTACTGTACACTACTGCCCTGGTGTACTGTACCCTACTGCCCTGGTGTACTGTACCCTACTGCCCTGGTGTACTGTACACTACTGCCCCGGTGTACTGTACCCTACTGCCCTGGTGTACTGTACCCTACTGCCCTGGTGTACTGTACACTACTGCCCTGGTGTACTGTACCCTACTGCCCTGGTGTACTGTACCCTACTGCCCTGGTGTACTGTACACTACTGCCCCGGTGTACTGTACCCTACTGCCCTGGTGTACTGTACCCTACTGCCCTGGTGTACTGTACCCTACTGCCCTGGTGTACTGTACACTACTGCCCTGGTGTACTGTACACTACTGCCCTGGTGTACTGTACCCTACTGCCCCGGTGTACTGTATCCTAGTGCCCTGGTGTACTGTACCCTACTGCCCCGGTGTACTGTATCCTAGTGCCCTGGTGTACTGTACCCTACTGCCCCGGTGTACTGTACCCTACTGCCCTGGTGTACTGTACACTACTGCCCTGGTACTGCCCTGGTGTACTGTACCCTACTGCCCTGGTGTACTGTACTCTACTGCCCTGGTGTACTGTACCCTACTGCCCTGGTGTACTGTACCCTACTGCCCCGGTGTACTGTATCCTAGTGCCCTGGTGTACTGTACCCTACTGCCCCGGTGTACTGTATCCTAGTGCCCTGGTGTACTGTACCCTACTGCCCCGGTGTACTGTACCCTACTGCCTTGGTGTACTGTATCCTACTGCCCTGGTGTACTGTATCCTAGTGCCCCGGTGTACTGTACCCTACTGCCCCGGTGTACTGTACCCTACTGCCCTGGTGTACTGTATCCTACTGCCCTGGTGTACTGTATCCTACTGCCCCGGTGTACTGTATCCTACTGCCCTGGTGTACTGTACCCTACTGCCCCGGTGTACTGTATCCTACTGCCCCGGTGTACTGTATCCTACTGCCCCGGTGTACTGTACCCTACTGCCCCGGTGTACTGTATCCTACTGCCCCGGTGTACTGTACCCTACTGCCCCGGTGTACTGTACCCTACTGCCCTGGTGTACTGTATCCTAGTGCCCTGGTGTACAGTACCCTACTGCCCTGGTGTACTGTACCCTACTGCCCCGGTGTACTGTACCCTACTGCCCTGGTGTACTGTACCCTACTGCCCTGGTGTACTGTATCCTAGTGCCCTGGTGTACTGTATCCTACTGCCCCGGTGTACTGTACCCTACTGCCCTGGTACTGCCCTGGTGTACTGTATCCTAGTGCCCTGGTGTACTGTACCCTACTGCCCTGGTACTGCCCTGGTGTACTGTATCCTAGTGCCCTGGTGTACTGTACCCTACTGCCCTGGTACTGCCCTGGTACTGCCCTGGTGTACTGTACCCTACTGCCCTGGTACTGCCCTGGTGTACTGTACCCTACTGCCCTGGTACTGCCCTGGTGTACTGTAATAATAACTACCAACAAAAGATGGCAGTCATTGTATAAACGAAACTCATTGTATAAGAACAGGAAATAATCAGATTGTATAATTGGTTATCCACTTGCTTATCTGTTTATCTTAAAACAGGGAGCACTAGTCCTCCATATATATATATATATATATTGAAACATTACGAAGGGATTTAGCTACTTTCACTACTTGCAACAAGGCACATATACAGTACCTCCTGCAGGAATATTGCATGAAAGTGTTGCAACCGAAGGAGTGCCGGACCAACCGGGCTGTGGTGGGTATGTGGGCCTGCGGGCCGCTCCAAGCAACAGCCTAGTGGACCAAACTCTCACAAGTCAAGCCTGGCCTCGGGCCGGGCTTGGTGAGTAGAAGAACTCCCAGAACCCCATCAACCAGGTATATGTGGGCCTGCGGGCCGCTCCAAGCAACAGCCTGGTGGACCAAACTCTCACAAGTCAAGCCTGGCCTCGGGCCGGGCTTGGTGAGTAGAAGAACTCCCAGAACCCCATCAAGCAGGTATATGTGGGCCTGCGGGCCGCTCCAAGCAACAGCCTGGTGGACCAAACTCTCACAAGTCAAGCCTGGCCTCGGGCCGGGCTTGGTGAGTAGAAGAACTCCCAGAACCCCATCAAGCAGGTATATGTGGGCCTGCGGGCCGCTCCAAGCAACAGCCTGGTGGACCAAACTCTCACAAGTCAAGTCTGGCCTCGGGCCGGGCTTGGGGAGTAGATGAACTCCCAGAACCCCATCAAGCAGGTATCAACCGGTCGTGCTTCGACACTTTCTCAACTGTCAGGAAGTTTTGCATTACTAATAATGGATAGATACAGAGTTGAGTGCTGCTACACCACCCACCCCTTACACCTACCCTTTGGGGGGGGGGGCAGGGAGTGGACTCAAGAGTCCCCCAGTGATCCACTGGCTTAGTCCCCGGACCTGACTACAGTCTCTGGGGGGACACAGGCGTGGCCCCTTTTCCGAGGACATAGACAGATTGGACATAGGGGTGTGGTCAGGGTCAAAGGTGATGCCCTGCACTGAATGCCAATGTGACAGTTGGTAACCCCACCCCGACTAGTCCTAGTCAGACTAGTCCTAGTCAGACTAGTTATCTTGAGGTTATCTTGAGATGATTTCGGGCTTTTTAGTGTCCCCGCGGCCCGGTCCTCGACCAGGCCTCCACCCCCAGGAAGCAGCCCGTGACAGCTGACTAACTCCCAGGCACCTATTTTACTGCTAGGTAACAGGGGCATAGGGTGAAAGAAACTCTGCCCATTGTTTTTCGCCGGCGCCTGGGATCGAACCCAGGACCACAGGATCACAAGATAACTAGTGTGTTGACTAGTCAGACTCACAGGGGGGGGGGGGGCAAGTACTTTTACGAGTTATCTAGCTTGTATGTGTCTGTTGACGAAACCTGTGCATCTTTTGCTCAATCATGGCGTCTTTATATTTATCACTTTATGAAATTATAAATTAAATTGTTGTAACCATCTCCCTTGTGCTTCCGAGCTCATGAAGTAATCAATGTATATAAAACCACCGTCATTGAGGAAAGATGTACAGGTTTCGCAAGGGAACACGTAAATGCTTGTTGAACCCAGGCCAAGGTCACGATTTAACTAATTATCTACTTTTCTGGTGGCGGGAATGTGGCGAGGAACAGGGTCACAGGGTCACAGGGTCACGTAATCACTCACTTGACCTTTGGAGACAATTATCTCTTTTCTTTGAAGGAACTCTTGTCAATTTGAAATGTCGGCACCCAACCACCTCACAACGTTACTACGACGTTCGTCGGCACCCAACCACCACACAACGTTACCACGACGTTCGTCTAACGTTATTACGACGTCGGAACCGTGAACAAATAACGTCGCGTGTTCTGTGTTGATAAGAGGCGCTCTGGGGCGTGCCTGTCACTTCCGGAGGGGTGGATGGGTCGATTGTGTAGTGATGTAGAGCCCCTGGGGGGCTGGTGTCCCTGGGGGCTGGTGTCCCTGGGGGCTGGTGTCCCTGGGGGCTGGTGTCCCTGGGGGCTGGTGTCCCTGGGGGCTGGTGTCCCTGGGGGCTGGTGTCCCTGGGGGGCTGGTGTCCCTGGGGGGCTGGTGTCCCTGGGGGCTGGTGTCCCTGGGGGCTGGTGTCCCTGGGGGCTGGTGTCCCTGGGGGCTGGTGCCCCTGGGGGGCTGGTGTCCCTGGGGGCTGGTGTCCCTGGGGGCTGGTGTCCCTGGGGGCTGGTGTCCCTGGGACGTCCCTGTGGCTCATTTGGGTACTCAGTTTCCACCTGTGTCGCCTTGTTCGTGTGCCCCTTGTGTTAAATAGCCTGCTAGGTAAGACACACATGTCTTTATCTACATGTGTGTGTGTGTGTGTGTGTGTGTGTGTGTGTGTGTGTGTGTGTGTGTGTGTGTGTGTGTGTGTGTGTGTGTGTGTGTGTCCGTGTCCGTGTCCGGGTCCGTGTTTTGGGTTAGGGGATGGAGCCAGTGTTGCCCCTAGGGAATTTTTGGGCGTGGCCTTCTAGCTCTCCCTATTCTCTCTCTCTCTCTCTCTCTCTCTCTCTCTGTCTCTCTCTCTCTCTCTCTCTCTCTCTCTTTCTCTCTCTCTCTCTCTCTCTCTCTCTCTCTCTCTCTCTCTCTCTCTCTCTCTCTCTCTCTCTCTCTCTCTCTCTCTCTCTCTCTCTCTCTCTCTCTCTCTCTCGTTGTAACAATGGGGCTTCACTTCAACTAAACGACCCATTCATAGTGACGAAGATCAGAGCGCGCCAATATAAACCGCCAGAATTAATATTCACATCACAAAGTCACACTACTGTGGGATAAAAATAAAGGAGCCAACGTTTGAACCTCTTTTTCAAATCCCTCAGACGACGTTTACATCATAAAAACGTTTGAAACGTTCATGTACCCGTCAGACGAACGTTTAAACCGTTTAAATATATAAAAAAATAAACGTTGTGTAACAAAGGAACGTTTGTATGTAAATTCCCTGCCAAAAACGTCCTCTCATAAAATTTAAATTCGAAATGGTACGTGAAGCAGTTGCCAGTGACCACAAACTATCCCTCCCCCATCCACTCTGTTCTGTGTGACCTTCGTAGGCACCTACGCCCATGTCCCTGAGCACGAGGCCCCTCAAGCAAACGAGCATGACCTCATGCAACCAATTATGCTCAAGTTTTCATGTGCAACGCAGCGATATCGATGAAAGCAAGCTGAGTACAACATCGTGCATCGGTCACCCCGCTCAAAACATATCATTGGACGGTTCTTGCATGTTTAGGGGTAACTAGTATATCAATGATATATATGTATATTTTATTGTCCATTCAGTTTTCAAACATTTTGTTATGTATATGATATAGATATATCAATGATAATTATGTTGGATTTTGTTAAAATCTCCGTATATTTAGGGCATTTTTGGTTTGATTAAATCGTAGCTGCTGCCACCATTAGTACGTTTATTCAAACGGAATTCTTAGAAAACGGATTCAAATTCAAGATTCAAATTCACGATTCAAATTCAAGATTCAAATTCAAGATTCAAAAAATTAATTGTTTACAAATTTGAGTGAATTTGTTGATCTTATAATCAAATACCATTTTTATTTAACCGTTAGATATCATTTCTTTCGAATATATATATTGATGGATGTTAAAAAAGCGCTTGTATTCTACTTTTTTTTTTAATATTCAGGGATAACATAAATAGATGTGATTATAGTGTGTGTGTGTGTATCTGTAACCTATCCTACTGTATCTACGGGGGGGGGGGTGAGTTTTAGCTCTGGGGCCCCGGATTTTTAGCTAGCGGTAAATTGTTATGAATCCTACCGGGTTATATATATATATATATATATGGCTTGATTACATAAGCCTACCAACTTGTATTCTACATGAATACTTTCTTGCGTCTTAAATACCACTCTTTGTAACCTATCGCAGGTGTTCCCTGCCTCAGTAATTAACAGGTATTTTGAACAAATTTATCAATGTTTAATCACTTATTTTTGTGTAATGAGCGTTTTTGTGTAATTGATCGCCATCTTGGGAGAACAACCTTGTAAGTTGTTGTTGGGGTAAAATGTGTAAACAAATCCTAAGATTAATCAAACGAGCTTTTGACGTCAAGGAAAAAGAAAGTGGTCATAGAGTTGTATTAAAAAAAAATTATGTGCTCCCACATGTATTACTGTATATATGTGTAAATATGGAGACCTTCCACATGGTCCTTCATACATGTATACATGTATGAAGGATCCTTCATACATGTATACCTTCTTCATGTATACATTCATACCTTCTTCATGTATACAACATGGAGACCTTCCACATGATCCTTAATACATGTATGAAGGATCCTTCATACATGTATACCTTCTTCATGTATACATTCATACCTTCTTCATGTATACAACATGGAGACCTTCCACATGATCCTTCATACATGTATACATGTATGAAGGATCCTTCATACATGTATACATGTATGAAGGATCCTTCATACATGTATACCTTCTTCATGTATACATTCATACCTTCTTCATGTATACATCATGAAGAACTCCCACATGGGCGCCTGACAGCTGGGTGGACAGCGCTTCGGATTCGTAATCCTTAGGTTCCGGGTTCGATCACCCGGTGGAGGCGGAGACAAATGGGCAAAAAAGTTTATTTCGCCCTGATGCTCCCTGTTCATCTAGCAGTAAATAGGTACATGTGAGTTAGACAGCTGCTACGGGCTGCTTCCTGGAGGATGTGCAACAAAAAGGAGGCCTGGTCGAGGACCGGGCCGCCGGAACGCTAAGCCCTGAAATCATCTCAAGGTAACCTGAAGATGGTCTACCGTATACCAACATGGACACCTCCCACATGGTCTACTTACAACTTACTTACAACTCTGGAAGAGCTTCTGCAGAAAGCGACGAAAATCAAACCAGACATGACAAGGCTGATCCTCGAAACTTACCAAAGTTCAACAAGCCACAATGTACCACAGAAAACGGGAAGTGCTTTTTTCTACCCACAGGGGGTTAAAAACCCATGGAACCGCCTACCCGCTGAAGTCATAACTCCACCAGTTCAAACTTCAGCTGGAAAAAATCCTTATGAGTAACGTTGGCTTGGGGGGGTGGGAGGGGAATTTCCCTCATGTTGCAGGCTTCATGTCCCCGTCGAGGCCACTAGAGCTGATGGCCTTCAGGTAAATTCATGTAAATGTCCTTAAAGGGTTGGGTGTCAACTCTAAGGACCTAAGCTAAGCCTGTGTGTGTGTATTCACCTAGATGCAGTAGTATATATATATATATATATATATATATATATATATATATATATATATATATATATATATATATATATATATATATATATATATATTCCCCTGTATATATGTAATGTTTTTACCTTTTGTCAGTGTGTACGAGAACTGAGCTCCGGTACGTACTGCCGTGCCTCCTACCGTGCCTCCTAGCCGTGCCTCCTACCGTGCCTCCTACCGTGCTTCTGCCGTGCCTTCTGGCTATTTGTACTGCTTTCATTTGAAATCTATTCGCATTCAAGTTTTTTCTTCTGTGCCCTCTTGAAGCTGTGGATGGAGTCGAGAAGCACAACTTCTTTCACTACTCACCTAGTTGTGCTTGCGAGGGTTGAGCTTTGGTGTCATTGGTCCCCGCCTCTCGAGTGTCAATCAACAGGTGTATTCAGTGCATTCAGCGTGTTCATCACCTGTGATTCGTGTGTATCTTTACTCGTTTGCCTTCTCAATTTCAGTGATTTGTTGGGCTGTAGGCCCTCCTAGCACTGCCCAGAGACTCCTAGCACTGTCCAGGGTCCCCTAGCACTGTCCACGATCCCCTAGCACTGCCCAGGTACCTTCCTAGCACTGCCCAGGTACCTCCTAGCACTGCCCAGGGTCCCCTAGCACTGCCCAGGTACCTCCTAGCACTGCCCAGGGTCCCCTAGCACTGTCCAGGATCCCCTAGCATTGCCCAGCGCCTTCCTAGCACTGCCCAGGATCCCCTAGCACTGCCCAGGATCCCATAGCACTGCCCAGGGTCCCCTAGCACTGTCCAGGGTCCCCTAGCACTGCCCGGGGTCCCCCTAGCACTGCTCAGGGTCCCCTAGCACTGCTCAGAGCCTTCCTAGCACTGCCCAGGGCCTTCCTAGCACTGCCCAGGGCCTTCCTAGCACTGCCCAGGGCCTTCCTAGCACTGCCCAGGGTCCCCTAGCACTGTCCAGGGTCCCCTAGCACTACCCAGGGTCCCCTAGCACTGCTCAGGGTCCCCCTAGCACTGCTCAGGGCCTTCCTAGCACTGCCCAGGGCCTTCCTAGCACTGCCCAGGGTCCCCTAGCGCTGCTCAGGATCCCCTAGCACTGTCCAGGGTCCCCTAGCACTGTCCAGGGTCTCCTAGCACTGCCCAGGGACTCCTAGCACTGCCCAGGGCCTTCCTAGCACTGCCCAGGGACTCCTAGCACTGCCCAGTGTCCCCTAGCACTGCCCAGGCCCTCCTAGCACTGCCCAGCGCCTTCCTAGCACTGCCCAGGGACTCCTAGCACTGCCCAGGGCCTTCCTAGCACTGCCCAGGGCCTTCCTAGCACTGCCCAGTGTCCCCTAGCACTGCCCAAGCCCTCCTAGCACTGCCCAGGGCCTTCCTAGCACTGCCCAGGGCCTTCCTAGCACTGCCCAGGGCCTTCCTAGCACTGCCCAGCGCCTTCCTAGCACTGCCCAGGGACCCCTAGCACTGGCCAGGTTCCCTTAGCACTGCTCAGGATCCCCTAGCACTGATCAGGGACCCCTAGCACTGCCCAGGATCCCCCTAGCACTGACATGGGCAGTGTCGGAGGCAGTATAGGGTGCTGGGCGTGGGTAGTGGTGGGCGTGGTTAGTGTGTGTGGGTGAGTATGGGTAGTGGTGGGCGTGGTTAGTGGAGGGCGTGGTTAGTGTGTGTGGGTGAGTATGGGTAGTGGTGGGCGTGGGTAGTGGTGGGCGTGGGTAGTGGTGGGCGTGGTTAGTGTGTGTGGGTGAGTATGGGTAGTGGTGGGCGTGGGCAGTGTGTGTGGGTGAGTATGGGTAGTGGTGGGCGTGGGTAGTGGAGGGCGTGGTTAGTGTGTGTGGGTGAGTATGGGTAGTGGTGGGCGTGGGCAGTGGGCGGACGCACGCTGACTCACTTCTCACAAGGACAAGCGTGGGGTATCTCTGAACAACATTAAGTCACAATATTCTTCCTTTGTTGTGTCTTGAAGCATCTCTCTCTCTCTTGTCTCAGGTGTTCTGATATCTCCCTCCCTCCTCGTGTGTTATCTTCGATATCTTTCGTGCCTCTGTTTCCCCTTACATCTCATACCGATAATGATATAATCCACACAAAAAAAAAATGTTTCGTAACAAATGACGTCATTCTTTAGCACAAAAGAAACCAGCTTTCTCAATCACCAATTAAAATATTATGCCGTTTTCTTTAGCAGATTGAACCTTCTATTCCTATTATAAGACAAAATCATTCTTTCCTCAGCCAAGAAAATAATCAATGTTTTTTGTTAATTGTAGAATGGATATATATATATATAT
Source organism: Procambarus clarkii (assembly GCF_040958095.1). Lineage (NCBI taxonomy): Eukaryota > Metazoa > Arthropoda > Malacostraca > Decapoda > Cambaridae > Procambarus > Procambarus clarkii. Next base: position 25,988,328 of record NC_091196.1, read on the forward strand.
ATATATATATATATATATATATATATATATATATATATATATATATATATATATATATATAAAGTCCAGTTTTCTGCACTCAGTCGTATTTCACGACTGTATTCCCGCTAAGTTTTCCGCTTCATTTATTCTCTTCTGAATTCTTGTATATGTACACGGGCGTCTGTTCAGGTCAGAGGTCATGCTTAGGGCGGGGCTGACAGGGGTCGGCTTTTTTCCCTTTTCCAAATATCAGAAGTAAGCGAGGCGTGTGTCTAAAGGTATGACTGTCCCTGTGTGTGTGTGTGTGTGTGTGTGTGTGTGTGTGTGTGTGTGTGTGTGTGTGTGTGTGTGTGTGTGTGTGTGTGTTGTGTGTGTGTGTGTACTCACCTATATGTACTCACCTATATGTGCTTGCAGGATCGAGCATTGACTCTTGGATCCCGCCTTTCTAGCTTGTGTGTGTGTGTGTGTGTGTGTGTGTGTGTGTGTGTGTGTGTGTGTGTGTGTGTGTGTGTTGTGTGTGTGTGTGTGTGTGTGTGTTGTCTGTGTGTGTGTGTGTTGTGTGTGTGTGTGTTGTGTGTGTGTGTGTGTGTTGTGTGTGTGTGTGTGTGTGTGTGTGTGTGTGTGTGTGTGTGTGTGTGTGTGTGTGTGTGTGTGTGTGTGTGTGTTGTGTGTGTGTGTGTGTGTGTGTGTGTGTGTGTGTGTGTGTGTGTGTGTGTGTGTGTGTGTGTGTGTGTGTGTGTTGTGTGTGTGTGTGTGTGTGTGTGTGTGTGTGTGTGTGTGTGTGTGTGTGTGTGTGTGTGTGTGTGTGTGTGTGTGTGTGTGTGTGTGTGTGTGTGTCGGTGAAACATTTCTTTAGGCTAAGAAAGCAATGAATTAGAGGAGGTAGGTAAGGCTTACATCATACATACATACGTTTTGGAATTGTAATTGTAAATATACCCATCTATTGAAAATATACACATCTTGGAGCCCAAGAGCTAATGTTCGGTCCTCCAGACATACACAAGCACACACACACACACACACACACACACACACACACACACACACACACACACACACACACACACACACACACACACACACACACACACACACACAGCCCAATAGGCTCAGGAATCTATACACCTGTTGATTGACGGTTGAGAGGCGGGACCAAAGAGCCAGAGCTCAACCCCCGCAAGCACAACTAGGTGAGTACACACACACACACACATACGCAGAAAGGTTCGCCCAAGTCATTTGCTTAGTCAAAAAATCCTCACTCTAATCGTATATACCCTCGTCATTTCTCACCTGTTCCCTTATCATTTCTCTTGCGTTCTTGCCTTGAACTCCAGCGTAATGGCCTTTAAACTTACCGTGCGGGCCTCCCAGGTTAGTAGTGTGACTCAACCCGTGAAATTAATTGGAGCTTGAGGCTTTATTGTGCCTTGTGTAACGGAAGGTTTTAATGTCATGTGCAGCAGGTGTTGCTGGCACGTTTTGCCAAGTCTCCCCCCTCTTAGCTCTCGATGTTTTCCGTTTTCTTTTATTGCTAATGCAAAAGCGTTTGATTTTTTTACTGTATGTAAACAAAAAAATTCGAGATGAGTTACCCCGGTATATATTTCAACCTGTTATCTTAAGTTGATAGTAACTATAGTTACTACGGATAACAGTATAAAATATGGGGTGTAACACCTCTCTCTCTCCCCACCCAAAAAAAAAAATTTTTGCTTTAATTTTGTAAAGGTTTCGAGCAAGAAGGCAATAACTAAACTTTTCGGAGGCCTAGACATATATTTACTTAGTCCTAACATTGCATATGCTAGGCCTAGGATTGTTTGTTTAAGCGTAGGACAGGTTAGGCTTATGGTCACTTTATTATGCACTTTGGAGATAGTGCTGTGACTTTGAAGCAGTTAGGTACCCGAATCAACCACAGAGAAGTTGAGAGGCAGGACCCAAGCGTTGAAGCTCGTCCCCAGCAAGAACACCTAGGTAACTAAATATATCAGCCTGTACACATTATCTTCCCTTCTGTCTAATCTTGATAACAATCACTGACCCCGGTGCCTGTCCAATTTTGCCTTCCTGTCTCGTTTAATCTCGTGCAGGTGTCTGTCTGTCTGTCTGTGTAGCGTTTGGAACGAACATTTCCGTTATGAAAGGTTGTTCGTGCGAGAAAATAATTACCCGCATCCAATATGTCACTACGTTCTGGCGCGCACATTTGCGAACGCCAAAGGAGCGGATTGTAAAAACGCCGCAATAGCTAGACGGATCCACAACCGCTGCTGCAAGGATTTACAACACCAGTTAGGTGGATTGACTACAAGAACGCCACGGTAAACACCTCCTGGGGCCAGATTCACGTAAGCACTTACGCAAGCACTTACGAACGTGTACATCTTTCCCTCAATCTTTGACGGCTTTGGTTACATTTATTAAACAGTTTACAAGCATGAAAACTTCCCAATCAACTGTTGTTATTGTTATAAACAGCCTCCTGGTGCTTCGGAGCTCATTAACTGTTTAATAATTGGAAACAAAGCCCCCAAAGATTGAGAAAAGATGGACAGGTTCGTAAGTGCTTGCGTGAATCTGGCTCCTGGAGGACAGATTCCTTCCCAAGGAGTTGAATTTCTCTAGAGACAATATGTTGTGTTGCAGAACATTCCGGAATGTTGTAGTTGTAGAGTTAGACATGCAGAGAAGTTTGTGGCGTTTACTGGTTCCAGACATGCAGGAGGTCCGTGCCTCTAGAGACTCCTGCTCTCAACTTCCTACACACTGCCTTTGGGCCTGTGACGTCAGAGGCATTTAGCCGCGCTATTGGTGGATACGTAACCGACCACCAGATTCAAATGCTGACATGCGGATTCAAACGGAACACACTCCAGTTAAACGGAATCAGCAAATGAAGAGGGTTTCAGGGCGCCGGATTCGCTAGAAGTCAGATGGATGAATTCGCGGAGGATTCCAACAAGCAATTAGCGTTGATCGAGGCGTAACGAGGCGTTCCTGAGTGCCGGTCGAGGCGAGTAATAACATTCTTTGACCTCACTCGGGCCGGAACCAACCCCCCCCCCCCTGCCCAAATAAACCGGTTTTACTAGGCTTCTCTCAATCTTACTTTCTATAATACCACTTTGAACCATTTCTACCTTTTTAATTGGGATTTGTGTCATGTTTTAGCGGGGAGATGTTGACCAGGGTAGTGATTGTAGATGATTAGATGATGATTAGAGATGATGGTAGTGATTCCTCCAACATTGGTCTCCACCACCAACCATGTTTTCTGTCGAAACTCTTTCCCGCCACGCGCCCCGAACGCCGGTTTCTCCCCTATACATTCTCCCCCAACACCCTCTCCCCAACACCCTCTGCAACGCCCCCACACCCGACACCACCAACTACAGTCTCTGTGATCAGCCGGTCGTGGTATTTATCCTTGTTCAGTTGAGGAATTGAGATGAAGTGTTAGTATTCTGCCTCAACCGGCGCACTTAATCATCCGGGAATGATTCCCAGGCCTCACTTGAAAGCCCAACTGGGGCACCCAGCTGCTAGCGATGCGACTGTCTACGTGCAGTGGCTGGTAGTCTGTGACGTGCAGTGATGGGTCTTCTGTGACGTGCAGTGATGGGTCTTCTGTGACGTGCAGTGATGGGTCTTCTGTCATCTGTGACGTGCAGTGATTGGTACGTTACATACCCCCACCCCCTCCCCCACTACCCCCTCCACTGCCACCATCCTGTGTGTGTGTATATTGGGCAACTGTTTGACACTTGTGTACCCATGATGGCACCTTCCTCCATGTCAGTAACCGGAGGGGACCTGCTCTTGGGTCATCCGTCGTGTGCTGTGGGTACCTCTAGCCTATTGCTAGGGAGACCTTAAGAGGACATCCTGCATCTACCGCCATCTATTGTCACCCCACAAAGGACATCCTGCATCTACCGCCATCTATTGTCACCCCTCAAAGGACATCCTGCATCTATCGCCATCTATTGTCACCCCTCAAAGGACATACATACTATGTGCTGAGTGCGTATTTTAACAGTCAGTCCTACGTTCTATGTTGTTTCAGATTTAGCTACTCAGAACGAAGTGTCCATGTAGCACCGGCTATGGTGAGCCCGTAAACGCTACGTTCTAAGATCCTGCTGTTTATATATCCACAAAAAACCCCAAATCCCTTGCCCGATTTTCCCCTGCCTGACGCTATTGTGGGTCATCTATATACCATCTTACACACAGAAATCACAATAGCGTGATGCATCAAATGAACAAATCCACAAGGTTTCGAACCCACGTCACGGCCCTTGTGGATTTGATCATATACCATGCGATCGACACAGAGGTCGAGCAGGCGATGAGTCACAATAACGTGGCTAAAGTATATTGACAAGACCACACACTAGAAGGTGAAGGGACGACGACGTTTCGGTCCGTCCTGGACCATTCTCAAGTCGATTGTGTGGTCGACTTGGCACTTGTTTTACGACCTTGCTGGGTAGATCACCACTTGTCTCACGTGACCCCCCCCCCCTACCCTGTTGGGTAGTGGCGGAGAGGTCAACTGTCTGACCTTACGATACCAAACTATTGATTCAGGCCATTGTCTTCTCCAAGTGGGGCCTACACCCCCCTCCCCCCCCCCAGCCAACCCCCCCCCCCCCCCCGCTGCTGCTGCTGCTACAGCGGTCTGTGCGCTAATTGGCCAGTTACCCATCGTGACGTGTGCCCCTCGACATTTACAACTGCGCCGTATTGATTGATTGATTGATTGATTGATTGATTGATTGATTGATTGATTGATGCATCAGAATGACAGCTGCACCGCACGACTTTCTCTCTCTTTGATGCAGCTGTGATATTTCACCGGACAGCTGACAGCTGCGGCAGATGTCACGTCTCAGTTTGAGTTTTGTTATGCATGTTGTCACGGGGACGTGACAGCCACGTGACGGGGACGTGACAGCCACGTGACGGGGACGTGACAGCCACGTGACGGGGACGTGACAGCCACGTGACGGGGACGTGACAGCCACGTGACGGGGACGTGACAGCCACGTGACGGGGACGTGACAGCCACGTGACGGGGACGTGACAGCCACGTGACGGGGACGTGACAGCCACGTGACGGGGACGTGACAGCCACGTGACGGGGACGTGACAGCCACGTGACGGAGACGTGACAGCCACGTGACGGAGACGTGACAGCCACGTGATGGAGACGCGACAGCCACGTGACGGAGACGCGACAGCCACGTGACGGAGACGTGACAGCCACGTGACGGAGACGTGACAGCCACATGACGGAGACGTGACAGCCACGTGATGGGGACGTGACAGCCACGTGATGGGGACGCGACAGCCACGTGATGGGGACGTGACAGCCACGTCACGGGGACGTGACCCCTATAAAGTCTTCTCCAGATGTGATACTCAATTGAGGATGATGACCTTTATCGGGTCATAACTCGAGAGAGAGAGAGAGACCTCTACCAGTGAAGCCTAGTATTGACCTCTACCAGTGAAGCCTAGTATTGACCTCTACCAGTGAAGCCTAGTATTGACCTCTACCAGTGAAGCCTACTATTATGTTCGACAGTTTTGCCTTTGTCTTCAAATTGTCTGTCTGTTGCTGTAAGCAAAAATTCATTTGTTGTCGTTAGTTCTGTGATCATCGTTAATTAACGGTGGAGTTTTAGTTAATGTTTCTGGTGTGTTGTATTGTATTTGTCAGTAATGTCCGTCAATCATCTTTAATCTCTCATCAATCTATACCAGCGGGTCATCTTCCCTTCCAAGTCGCAAGCCTCCCAGACCTCTGTAATCCAGTACACCCCCCAATCCCCCATCAACCAATACCTCCCCCCCCCAATCCACCATCAACCTACACCTCCCCTCCCAATCCACCATCAACCTACACCTCCCCTCCCAATCCACCATCAACCTACACCTCCCCTCCCAATCCACCACCCCCCCCCCCCAATCAATCCCTTCACCTCTAATAGATCCATGCATTCCAATCAACAACATAGACTTCCAGTCAACCAATACTCCCCCCAATCAACTGCATAGATCCTTCCCATCAACCCATACTCCACCTTCCCATCAACCTACACTGGCTTCATCAACTCCCAGAGCCTCTCCACCTCTCACCCAACCACTTGGGCTGGACGGTAGAGCGACGGTCTCGCTTCATGCAGGTCGGCGTTCAATCCCCGACCGTCCAAGTGGTTGGGCACCATTCCTTTCCCCCGTCCCATCCCAAATCCTTATCCTGACCACTTCCCAGTGCTATATAGTCGTAATGGCTTGGCACTTTCCCTTGATAATTCCTCTCCACCTCTCACCAACCTCCAAAGCTTTGAGGGGGAAAATATTGGACGGGATGCCAGGTCTGCGCCTCCAAAATCCTAGTGGATTCAGACGGATTCCTAGTGGATTCAGACGGATTCCTAGTGGATTCAGACGGATTCCAGCTTGTGTAATTTAGCACATCGTGGTGCATGGGTTACGGCGCGTGTCTGGGGTCATTCCCGTCATGCTCATAAGATTTTCTCTTATTCTTCCATCATCTTTCAGCAACCTCTATCTTACCCTCAATCAGAGGGGGGGTAGATATATCGCAATCAATCTCTCTTTAGCTCATGAGCCTCAGTTTAACTCACTCAGGTCTCTAATTACACATACTTATTACTACATCAATCTCCAGCAGTTCCCAAAACCCCCCACATCACTCCACATCATTTTCAGAACCCCCACATCAATCCTAGCAGTTCCCAGAACCCCCACATCAATCCTAGCAGTTCCCGGAACCCCCACATCAATCCTAGCAGTTCGCAGAACCCCCTTAACTCTCACTTGCGCCCCCAGCAGTTCCCAGAACCCCCTTAACCGTCACCTGCGCCCCCAGCAGTTCCCAGAATCCCCCTTAACCCTCATTTGCGCACCCAGCCGTTCCCAGAACCCCCTTAACCCTCACCTGCGCACCCAGCAGTTCCAAGAATCCCCTTATTCCTCACCTGCGCATCCAGTAGTTCCCAGAACCCCCTTAACCCTCACTTGCGCCCCTAACAGTTCTCAGAACCCCCTTAACCCTCACCTGCGCACCTAACAGTTCCCAGAACCCCCTTAACCGTCACCTGCGCCCCCTAACAGTTCCCAGAACCCCCTTAACCGTCACCTGCGCCCCCCTAACAGTTCTCAGAACCCCCTTAACCCTCACCTGCGCCCCCCTAACAGTTCCCAGAACCCCCTTAACCCTCACCTGCGCACCTAACAGTTCCCAGAACCCCCAGCAGAGCCCGTCACCAGTGAGTCCCGCCTGCAAGACGTCGTCCTGAGTGCCCGGCGTCTGGCCGTCGCCAGCCTAGCCTCTAGGTAGCCTAGCACGCGAGCACACACACACACACAAACACACACGCACACATATATGCTTCTAAATCATTACTCTATTTTAAGTTACTATCGAGTCATTCTGCGCGTTACATTTATGCCTTTACCCTCAATTTCTTGAGATGTATTTATCTGGTTTAATCAATTCTTTTCCGGGAATGCGATTGCGGGGAATTGTGGCGGGAATCGTGCGATTCGTATATTCGGTTGATAAAGACTTTTGCTCACTGTTGGCGCCGCGTTGGGGCGTCTCCAGCATTATTGATATGTCTAGAATGTTACACGTGTACGGTGGTGGCCTTTAGCTGTGTGTAATGTAAGACCATTTTTCTGTCTCTTTTTGTACCAGTGATCAGGCATTTTAGGGCAAGGATGGCATAGGCGTCTCATGGCTCGCCATTTGGTCTGGTATATGATATCATAAATTCCACTTACATGGTTATTGTAGCTGGCATTATTGTGTCCTGCCCCTTGTTAGTATATAAACAAGTGTATTGCTTCGATATATATATATATATATATATATATATATATATATATATATATATATATATATATATATATATATATGTGTGTGTATATCACGAAAATAAACACGTGATTAAGAATGTGACAATGTCAGACCACGGAGGAAAAATGAAACAGGAAATTTCCTTAAGTACTTTCGTATATTAAATACATCTTCAGAAGGTCAGATACAGGAAGGTCAGATACAGGAAGTAATAATTCAGGAAGGTAATACATCTTCAGAACCTTCTGAAGATGTATTTAATATACGAAAGTACTTAAGGAAATTTCCTGTTTCATTTTTCCTCCGTGGTCTGACATTGTCATATATATATATATATATATATATATATATATATATATATATATATATATATATATATATATATATATATATATATATATATATATATATATATATATATATATATATATTATGACGTGTCAGACCACGAAGGAAGAATTGAAACAGGAATGTCCTTAAGTACTTTCGTATTATTTAGTTTATTATTATTATTATTATTATTATTATTATTATTATTATTATTATTATTATTATTATTATTATTATCCAGATCTCCCAAAGCTAATCAGATATCGAAGAAAACAGACGCCACAGCGAGCCAAAATACTGGGAAAAATGTTGCCATGGGTGGGCGAGGAGGCGACACCATGTAAACACTGACGAAACAAAAGTGAAGCGACAAGCGGCCACCCTCCACCGCATCACACCTTATTGATCCCCCCTCCACCTTGGCTTCATCAGTGTGGGCCACGAGACCACGGCCGCTGGACCGCCCTCTGTGGCACTCCTGCCTGACACTCCTCCTAGTCTGTCACCCCGCTTAGAAATGACGAATTAGAGAGACACATATGAACCGAAAATGTAAACATTGGAGGATTGGCTCGGCCGACTCCTGCGGACGCTATCTGAAGGTCCCGATACTGGACCGCTTGCGTCTGGTGGCGCGCCCTCCCTGTAGACTCGTTGGTGTAACTGCGACAAGGGTAAACTGTAAACTTGCCGCGATTCCAGTAGCCTCGTTGGTGTAACTGCGACAAGGGTAAACTGGAAACTTGCCGCGATTCCAGTAGCCTCGTTCGTGTAACTGTGCGAGAGTAAACAGGGAACTCCGTCAGTAAACTCGTCAGGTTCCATAACTACAAAAAAAAGGAAGAAAAATACTAGGCTAACCCGAGTCAAGTCCAGAGCTCTCGACTTTTGCATACATAAATATTCTGCCGAGTGGACACGGGGTATATTTTTTCCCGCCGGACGGCTGTTTTTACCTCTGTTATGTGTTTGTTTTCCTCCACAAAAGGAACCATTCCGCTGTGATATCGTGTTTGTGCTTTGAACAAATAAAAGAGTTTTTGGGAAATGGAATATCCAACGTTGGACGGTGCCAACTGTCCCTAGTTCGGGGAGCTATTAAGACCTTACAAAGCCAGCCACTACAGGTGTTTGGTCTGACTGGTGTACAGCTGCGGAGTGCTCGTGACTGCTGCAAGAGGGAAGGACTATTGCTCAAGTTGTACCGAATTGCACAAACTCTGGCAAGGTTGATTTCGTGTCTGGGAAGGAGGGCTGAGGGCAAGATCCGCGTGAAGATACAGAGCTCTGCCCCGCAATGTGACCCAGCTCTCGCCGATTAAAAGGAGCTTTTCATGATATAAAAAAAGACGTGATACCTTGCTTATATACGTTACTGTCATCTGGCCGAGGTCAGGTCAGGCCAGGTCATCTGGTCTACGGCCCCGCTCCACGCCCAAGTAAGTCCAACGCGTAATTTTATTTTTCCCTTTTCATGCAAATAAATAATGAAGAAGTTTGGAAGCGACTGTAAGGTGACTTAGTTCATGTTGATGTTTGGTTCAAAGATTGCACAGTTAAGCGATTTTTGCCTATTTTACGCCTATAATTTGGTGGAACCGGTAATACTTTGGATACTGGATACCAGCATGTTGTTAAAGACTTAGCTACTCAGGACGAAGTGTCCATGTAGCACGGGCTATGGTGAGCCCGTAACCGATACCAGCAGTAACGCTATATTTGAACAAACCCACAAGGGCCGTGACGAGGATTCGAACCTACGTCCGAGAGCATCCCAGACGCTGCCTTAATCGACTGAGCTACGACATGGTCTTCCCAAATTGCAACCAGAAATTGTTCATTTGATGCATCTACGCTATTGTCATTTCTGTGTGTAACGCTATATTTGATTTAAACTTAATTTAAAGCTTGAGTGTAAGTAGTTAGGGATTGTCAGGGTTATCTTCTTGAGGTTATCTTGAGATGGTTTCGGGTTTTTTTTTTTTTAGTCTCCACCCCCCCCCCCAGGAAGCAGCTCGTGACAGCTGACTAACACCCAGGTACCTATTTTACTGCTAGGTAACAAGGGCATAGGAATGAAAGAAACTCTGCCCATTGTTTCTCGCCGGCGCCTGGGATCGAACCCAAGACCACAGGATCACAAGTCCAGCGTGCTGTCCGCTCGGCCGACCGGCTCCCTGGGTGGTGGAAGCTTGGCAAACTGTAGCTCCTACACCCGCTCAAGCTCCACAGAGCCTCACACCATAGCCAGTTCCAGTCACCATGAACAGTTTAAACTGTTCTATTGACTCAGAAGTAATGTCTCTTGGTTCAAACCTGCAGGTTACTTGTTGATAATTATAGACCAATTATCAGGTACAATTACACAATAATTTCACACGAGCGGTTACGTGAAATTACGTCCTTTCTTTATACTTGAAGGTGAAGGACACGTGTCATTAGGGCGGGAATCACGTTGTTACCAGTTTAATAACGGCTGAATGGTCCATACCTTACCCTGTGTTGGTTCCGGGGATGAATGTATCGGCGGCCCGGTCTCTGACCAGGCCTCATGGATGGTGGTTTTCTCCGTTTCCGTCAGGGAAAAACATTTTTCCGTCGGGAAGAAACATGTCTCCATCGGGAAAAAATCCGTGTCCATCAGGGGAAAAACAATTATCGCTTGATTGTTTAAATTTCCCTAAAGAAACACACAATTAACAGCTGTGTTAAGACACTCAGAGGCAGCTTAGAGGATACATGTGTCCACATTGCGTGAAATGGAACGAGCGCGCTGGTTGGGCCATTTTCCCAGCTTGACCACAAGTGTAAATTAAACCCCGACCGTAAATGTTGAACCTTGTTGCTCCTTGCAGCACAGGCAAGCACTCGTGCAGGCTGCAATAATGGGATTACAGGTGCAGGGGACTGTGGCAGGTGCACTGAGTAGGCTGAACGGTCCCCAGGACTACCAAGATTACCATCCGAGTGCCGGCGGGGAAGTGGTGCAAATAGCTTCGGCTATCACTTCCTTTTGTCCGGTCGTGATGGTCAAGCGGATTAAGGCGTCCTGTAGATACCAGTTGCGTTGCTCCTGGGAGTATGGGTTCGAGTCACTTCTGGGGTGTGAGTTTTCAGTCGTCATATATATACTGTATATATATATATATATATATATATATATATATATATATATATATATATATATATATATATATATATATATATATATATATATATATATATATATACTATATATATATATATATATATATATATATATATATATATATATATATATATATATATACTACATACAAACTGGAGCTCAGTTTACTAACAGGAACGTGATTGAAGGTTCAGGTGGAGACATTGTTCAGACCATCATGGTTCCAGTCGGTTGTGCGTGTGCCTACAGAGTCCAAGAACGAGGGTTCGATCCCATTCCATGGCGTCAATATTTTTCCTCAAGTTGTCGCGTTTACTACTAAATTGTACATCTTGGAGGCTGGTCAGTAGGCCTACCTGAGACAAGCGTTTCAGAGGCACTCACTAAAAGGTCGTTTAACATAAGGGGAAAACTGTCGTAACTTCGTTAGTGAAGGGAAATTGCTCAATTTAGAGGGTTGGGAAATCACCGAGGAGTCTGGCCTGTAGCCTCAGGTGCAAGGTAAGAATAGAGGAGATGGGGGAAATATTAACTAAGAACAGAGGGGATAGGGGAGAATATCAACTAATATAGAAAAGAACACGAAGAAAGCGGTATGAAGGGTAGATAGGAAAATATAGAAGCCATGATGAATCTAGTCATTGAACACTTAAGTTCTATACATCAACATTAATGAAGGAGTTAAGACATATAAAATCCAGTTACACATAACAGTTCCCTGAGTACAATCTTGGCATCTGAAACATCTATTGCAAATGCAGGCGATGAATCACAATAACGTGGCTAAATTATGTTGACCAGACCACACACTAGAAGGTGGTGAAGGGACGACGACGTTTCGGTCCGTCCTGGACCATTCTCAAGTCGATCTATTGCAAATGTCTGCACTAGGGGGCTTAAAAAACACACACCCCCCCCACCTTAGGTCCCTGCTAGTTACTTACCAAACTATCAGGTGGAGTCTTGTCTTTAACCCAACTCTGGAATGGAGTCGTTAATATACTCTTGGCCCCGCGCGGCGCCCCAATCATCTTAGATATAATCTCTTGGATATAATCTCTTGGATATAATCTCTTGGATATAATCTCTTGGATATAATCTCTTGGGTATAATCGCTATACTCACAAAGTCAAGCTGAACTCTTTGCCAATATTATTGACATAATCACCGCTAATCACTATGGATAGTATCGGAAGACTTGATAAGTCTCGACCCGCCCATCGAGCAGTATTCGGGGGACAGGAAGCCCCCTACTTGTCGAAGTACCCAAATCCCTAACTTGGAAGAGGAGTTAGGCGGAGCAGCAGGTAGCCAGGGTTCGTATCCCTGAGCCGATGGTGTTGTGTCTGCCTCGTCTCGTTTAATTCTTAATCTTGTTTAAATATCACCATTTAAAATGAACAAATCCACAAGGGCCGTGACGAGGATTCGAACCTGCGTCCGGGAACATCCCAGACACTACCTTAATCGACTTGTTCATTTGATGCATCACGTTCGTGTGATCTCTGTGTGTGATCACCATATATTTAGAGGATTATGATAAAAAAAATTAATAACTCCACTACGGGCTCACCATAGCCCGTGCTACTTTGAACTTTGTTCTAGGTAGCGAATCTTTAACAACAACATATGAAAAACGTGGAATGAGCCGAATGATTTAGGGAAAAAGGTGGAAAGAAGAGGGAGGGAAAGAGAGAGAATAATTGCACAGGAGAAAATAGAGAATGGGGAATATGCTATTAATAAAGGATAACTTCGATAAGTGCCTTAAAATATTACCAAATAAAAAACAACAATAAAAGGTTGCTAAAAGGTTTTTAACATTTTTGGCGATTTCGTAATTCTCATTATTACTTTACTGTTTTATGTCATTGTGTAGTCATTCTTTACTCCCATCCGTGTGACTACCGTTTTCTATCGTCCGTGTGACTACTGTTTTCTTTCGTCCGTGTGACTACCGTTTTCTTTCGTCCGTATGACTACCGTATTCTTGGGTTACACACCTGCAGGGTGGTGGTGGTGGGGCGGCGTATATACGCCGGCGAGGTCACCTGCGTGACACGAGAGGTTGTGGGAATATGACCTTCACGTCTTGGTATAATATTTTAATGACTTTGTGATCGCCAAGGCTGGGAGTAAGTAGGGCGGGAGAACCGCCTACCTGAGGCTGTAATCCCACTCCTTCTGTGTTTACTAGTTATGTTTACTAGTTGTGTTTTTGCGGGGGTTGAGCTTTGCTCTTTCGGCCCGCCTCTCAACTGTCAATCAACTGTTTACTAACTACTTTTTTTTTTTTTCCCCCACACCACACACACACACACACACACACACAGTCATAGTGATAGTAGGAGGCTACAAGATGACCTGGATAGACTGAGTGAATGGTCCAACAAATGGCTGTTGAAGTTCAACCCGAGTAAATGCAAAGTAATGAAACTAGGCAGTGGAAACAGGAGGCCAGGCACAGGATACAGAATAGGAGATGAAGTACTTAATGAAACAGACAGAGAGAAAGATCTAGGAGTTGATATCACACCAAACCTGTCTCCTGAAGCCCACATAAAGAGAATAACGTCTGCGGCATATGCGAGGCTGGCTAACATCAGAACGGCGTTCAGGAACCTGTGTAAGGAATCATTCAGAATCTTGTACACCACATATGTAAGACCAATCCTGGAGTATGCGGCCCCAGCATGGAGCCCGTACCTTGTCAAGCACAAGACGAAGCTGGAAAAAGTCCAAAGGTATGCTACTAGACTAGTCCCAGAACTAAGAGGCATGAGTTATGAGGAAAGGCTGCGGGAAATGCACCTCACGACACTGGAAGACAGAAGAGTAAGGGGGGACATGATCACAACCTACAAAATCCTCAGGGGAATCGACCGGGTAAACAAGGACGAACTTTTCAACACTGGTGGGACGCGAACAAGGGGACACAGGTGGAAGCTGAGTACCCAAATGAGCCACAGAGACGTTAGAAAGAACTTTTTCAGTGTCAGAGTAGTTAGCAAATGGAATGCATTAGGAAGTGATGTGGTGGAGGCTGACTCCATTCACAGTTTCAAATGTAGATATGATAGAGCCCAATAGGCTCAGGAATCTGTACACCAGTTGATTGACGGTTGAGAGGCGGGACCAAAGAGCCAGAGCTCAACCCCCGCAAGCACAATTAGGTGAGTACAATTAGGTGAGTACACACACACACACACACACACCAGGAAGCAGCCCGTGACAGCTGACTAACTCCCAGGTACCTATTTACTGCTAGGTAACAGGGGCACTTAGGGTGAAAGAAACTTTGCCCATTTGTTTCTGCCTCGTGCGGGAATCGAACCCGCGCCACAGAATTACGAGTCCTGCGCGCTATCCACCAGGCTACGAGGCCCCTAGCCTCTGTGTGTGTGTGTGTGTGTGTGTGTGTGTGTGTGTGTGTGTGTGTGTGTGTGTGTGTGTGTGTGTGTGTGTGTGTGTGTGTGTGCATTTATACAACCGAAGACATGCAGGGGTTGGGTGTTAGTGCCTTAGGAGACCAGCGGGTGGGAATGGTGGGGGGCCCAAGAGCTGTAGCCCAGCGCCCCCACAGCAAAGACTAGTAGTAGGTAAGCACACATACATACACACAGGCTGCCTGCTCGCCCTCATTCACAATCATCCTTAAAACTCATGTCAGGAGGAAATCAATGAGGAGCCGACTGGAACAGTTTCTCGAGTCAGTTCAAACTGACTCGCTCCAGTTCCTCCGTTCCGTCAACTCCGTCTATCGTCAGTTCTCCGTTTTGTCAACCCCGTCTGTCATCAGTTCTCCGTTCCGTCAACCCTGTCTATCACCTGTTCTCCGTTCCGTCAAACCCGTCTATCATCAGTTCTCCGTTCCGTCAATCCCGTCTATCATCAGTTCTCCGTTCCGTCAACCCCGTCTATCGTCAGTTCTCTGTTCCATCAACCCTGTCTATCACCAGTTCTCCGTTCCGTCAACCCCGTTTGTCATCAGTTCTCAGTTCTATCAACCCCGTCTATCATCAGTTCTCCGTTCCATCAACACCGTCTATCACCAGTATTCCGTTCCGTCAATCCCGTCTGTATTCCGTTCCGTCAATCCCGTCTATCATCAGTATTCCGTTCCATCAACACCGTCTATCACCTGTTCCTTCCATCCCATTCCACAGGGACCCCTACAAGTGAGCCTCCCATCCTACCACCACCCATCCCATCCCTTCCACCCCCCATCCCATCCCTTCCACCACCTACGTCATTCTGTTGACATTCAGTCAGCTGACAGACTCAGGCATTTCCCGTTTTCTTTTCCTCGACTTGCAGATAAGAATATACCTCAAGCGATTTTAGATGTAGAAAGAAAATGTTTCGAGAAAATAAACTAATGCTATATATTTTACATTATATATATATATATATATATATATATATATATATATATATACATATATATATATATATATATATATATATATATATATATATATCGTTAAAAACAACAGGAAAAAACTGACGTCAACAAAAAGATAGAACTAACAATATATTATAAGAGTAGGGAAAACCGCTAACTTGCTAATGAAGAATTCTCCCCACACCAAGAAACATTCCTTGAAAGAGACTAACGTTGTTAACGCCTTCACGTGTACACTTGGGGGATTGCCAGCCCTAACGATCTCAGTATATAGGCAAGACAACAACGTCTCTCTAGGCGTTTAACAATGCACTAACAACAGGGCTCCATCAAGGAACATATAATCCCCACACACACAAGACGATCACCAGGGATATTTTGACGAACAACACCGAAATAATTGATAGATACAATGACAATAGAAGATTAGATATCAGTGAAGCGATACATATCAAGACATCTAGACCAGCAGTCAATAACCAGCTACACTCTACCCACTTCACGACCCCGAGCCAATGCAGAAGCTGGACCGAATGACCTTGCAACAGAAACAACTAGAAGAACATTAACTGTCAAGTCACACTCTTAGATTTGATTGGTGAAGATTAAGCCACCCAAAAGGTGGCACGGGCATGAATAGCCCGTAAGTGGTGGCCCTTTTGAGCCATTACCAGTATCAAGAGCTGATACTGGAGATCTGTGGAGGTGCGACTGCACCCTGCGTGACGGGAGATGTCTCCCGTGTCACACTCTTAATTTACTACCCCATTATATATGACCCCATTAATACTCCATGTAGGTCATTTATCCATGTCCCCTACCACCTCACCATTAGAGGATATAACCAGGTGCTAACACAGAAAAATTTGTCTTTGAGAATGTAAGGAGAGACCTTACGAAACGCATCACTAGGCGTCAGACCCAAATAATAAGTCAAAATTAACTTTGGAGAGTTAATTTTTAATCTTCCTGCTTCAGTGAAGAAAAACTAAAGGAATATCGAGAAGATATTCTTCTGTCCTTTTTAACGAAATATGTTTAAAAGAAAGACTGCTACCGAAATATACTAATATATATATATATATATATTATATATATATATATATATATATATATATATATATATATATATATATATATATATATATATATATATATATATATATATATATATATATATATGGGGGCGGCTGGTAGTCTTCCTGGCACACATCTTTATGTCTTTTCCATTTCCGACCGAGTCCTCGGTAGTGTGGCTATTGGGTTTGTCTTTACTTTATCATTCTTCTTCTTCTTAGTCATGTTTCTTCATTTTGTTATCGCATTCAATCACTTAATTTAGTCTCGCGTTCATATCTCTCCTTCGATCTTCCTTTCACCCTTCCTCACTCCCTTCCTTCCTTCCTTCCTTCCTTCCTTCCTTCCTTCCTTCCTTCCTTCCTTCCTTCCTTCCTTCCTTCCTTCCTTCCTTCCTTCCTCAAGCTCACGTCAGCTGTGACTGACAAGCACCAAGGTCGCACAACCACCTCGTAAAGCCCGCCGAAAAAACTAGTACCGGTGGAGCGCGGAATGTGGCCGAGTGATGACTGATGAATACATACGTTTGGAAGATGCGGGCGTCATGGTGATGCTCTAGTGACGTGATGATTGTGCTGATAATAATGACTATGGGTCATTAACTCATGCGGTGTTATTCTGAGGTTGAAGTGAACGAACGCAAAAGTCCGCGCGTTTGGGCGGGAGATTGTTTGTAAACGCGTAAAAGCACAGCTTAGCTTTTGTGCGTATTCAACGGGTGATACAGCAGCTGTATGATGTATACGGAGGTGTCCATACAGCTATGGCCAGCCAGGTCCCACCTGCCAGCATTCACATCGAGACCAGTTTTTGTGGGATTCTTAAATCTGGGAGTCCTTCGGCTCCAGTCCTGTCGGCCTTCGAGTCCTTTCGGGTCATCTCGGGTCCTTTTGAGAAGAAATGCAACTTAAATACAAAAATATACATGAAGTTACATGATGCTTTGGAGTAATTATGATATAGAGGCAACGTTAATGCCTTTCTCTAGTTGTTTGGCTGTTTCGAGGAGGACCTCCGGGAGACCTGGGACTTGAGGAGGACCTCCGGGAGACCTGGGACTTGAGGAGGACCTCCGGGAGACCGGGGACTATCGTCCGAGTACCCTTTCACTCTGTTAAGTTGTAGCTCACTTACGGAAAAGCTAGTTGGAGGAAGCCCGAGGAATGTGTGAGTGAGAGACAATGAAGATTCTGGCCCATCCCTCTACCATCCTCCCAACCTTTCCAAACCCTTTGGACATCAAAGCGAAGCACTCACACACTTCAGGAATGAATACCCCCGTCATTTGACCCTTTCAAACTTCGCGGAAGGAGCCACCTAAAGTCTTGAAATTACTGTTGTCCAATCTTGTTTTGCTTGAAGACTTGCTTGTAATGCAATCAAAGTATCCCAGTGTAAACTAGCAGATTGGGTGGTCATGCGTGACCAACCATCCTGCCAGAGATGTGGATTGTTCTAGTTCTCGAGAACAAGGCTAGTTCTCTATTTAGGCTCGTAACTCTTCATATAGTTTCAGGTACTCGTATACATGCGGAGGTATCATGATATGGTAATCAAAAACCACTGAACTAAAAGATAAGGTATGTGCCAGATGATTGTGCGAGGGGGGGGGGGGACCATGAAGGATGGAGAAGGAAGGTTTTATGTAGATGGAGACCATCAGTAGAGAGGGAAAGGTGGCTACAATGATGGAGGCTGTGATGATTCTACTGAAGGGAAGGAAATGTTCATAAAAAATGGAAATGAGAGAGGAATGCCAGATAAATGTGGCATTAACGCTTCAAGATGAAATAATAATAAAATAATTATAATAATAATAGATTAAAAAAGTAGATGTGATTGAGGGAGGGAGGGAATTATCAGGGTAAAGCGCCAAGCCATTACGACTATACAGCCCTTGGAAGAGGCCGGGATAAGGATTTGGAATGAAAGATACGACTGAATGGAGGGAAATAAGACGAGATACAACAAGGAGGTATTGAAATGTGAGACTTAACTCCCGTAGACTTCTCCAGTAGTTCATCTCTGAACTCTTGAAGCAGGCCGGGTTTGGGGAGTAGAAGAACTCCCAGAACCCCATCAACCAGGTATCAACCAGGTATCATCCAAACACCTGTTATATTCCCTCTCATCCACGCGTGTCCCCTATGCTACTGCTCAATTTGGCGAGGCCCTCGCATTTGTAATTGGTAATTTCCTGTAGCCGGGTGAGGTAGGGAAATAGGTTCTTCCCTCTAGCAAAATTGGATGAGAGGTGAAGCTATGGCGTATGTTCAGATATTGGTGAAGGTTAGTGGGAGTTTATCTCTACGGCCTCATAGATGTATCACGTACTTGTGATATGATTCAGCTGTGTAACTGTAACTGCGGTCCTTTTCTTCCCTGTTAATTCCATTGAGTATTTTATATGTGGTGATCATGTTTCTCCTGTTTATTTTATCTTTCATTTTTTTTTAGCGTTTATATTAATCTTCTAATATTGTGCAAGGAATTCATGTCAGTTTTTCCTGTCTGTCTCCTCTCCTCTTTCTTGAAAACAAGAACTACATTTCCAGATTTTCGGAAGATGCCAAGAGAAGATTTTCCAAGATTTTCGGAAGCTGTATTATTGAAATGTATTATTAACTGCTGAATTATTGTATTTTGGTGCTGCTTCTGGTAGCCTGCCATCCGCGTTCTCTACCCTGGTGCATTTTTTGCATACCTTCTGAAGCCTTTTTTCGTATAGAGTTCCTCATGCCTCTGGTCCAATGATAGGCTTCATTACGCCAGAGAGCATGCGTTGTTCTTCTCATATAATGGATTTTTAACTGATTTCAAGTCATTTTTTACATAGCAATGTCAAGCTATGGTTTTATATGAAACCTCATTACTCGATTGTAAACCATATCGAATGTCACAATTGCCAGTTACGTTGAAAAATAGACAATTGCGGATCCGTGAACAATAAAGTTAGCTGTACGTCCGGCAGCGCTGTTGTTATACGTCAGCCAGCGCTGTCAAGGCAACGCGCTCGTTGATTGGTTCGTTTAATCGACTTACCGTGTTTTAAATACCATAACAATTAGTTTTTTTTATTTTCCTTGTCAAATTATAATTTAGGTCCCGATATTTGTGTTCCAGGACTAATGACTCCGGTGAAGGTTGACTCTAGTATGATGCTATACTTTTTAAGCTAAATATGTGTACATTTACGTTTATTTCTCTGTACTTATGGCAGTATTTGCATTTGTGTGTGGAAATGGGGAGAGGAATGGTAGTAGGTGGGGGTGACAGAGGCAGGGAATGGGTGTAAGCTTACTGTTGTATGATACTGGACTTCCTGTTGCCTGTATTGATCACTGTTATAACCTTCTTCCATCCTCCCCCACCCCTGCCTCGTCTTCCCCCACCACCCCTGCCTCGTCTTCCCCACCACTCCTGTCTCGTCTTCCCCACCACCTCTGCCTCGTCTTCCCCCACCACTCCTGCCTCGTCTTCCCCACCACCCCTGTCTCGTCTTCCCCACCACCCCTGCCTCGTCTTCCCCACCACCCCTGCCTCGTCTTCCCACCACCCCTGTCTCGTCTCCCCCACCACTGTCTCATCTTTCCCCCACCACCACTGTCTCGTCTTCCCCCACCACCCCTGCCTCGTCTTCCCCCACCACTCCTGTCTCGTCTTCCCCACCACCCCTGCCTCGTCTTCCCCACCACCCCTGCCTCGTCTTCCCACCACCCCTGTCTCGTCTCCCCCACCACTGTCTCATCTTTCCCCCACCACCACTGTCTCGTCTTCCCCCACCACCCCTGCCTCGTCTCCCCCACCACCCCTGCCTCGTCTCCCCCCACCACCCCTGCCTCGTCTCCCCCACCACCCCTGCCTCGTCTCCCCCACCACCACTGCCTCGTCGTCCCCCACCACCCCTGCCTCGTCTCCCCCACCACTGTCTCGTCTTCCCCACCACCCCTGCCTCGTCTTCCCCACCACCCCTGCCTCGTCTTCCCCCTCCACTCCTGCCTCGTCTCCCCCACCACCACTGCCTCGTCGTCCCCCACCACCTCTGTCTCGTCTCCCCCACCACTGCCTCGTCGTCCCCCACCCCCTTATTCTCTATAACATTCTTCAACATGACATTCAAAATGTGTAATTATCTGTTGATGTTCTGAATAATAAATATATCTTTCTGTAGGATTAAAGTTCCTATCATGTGAATACTACACCTAAATGTTATTTATCACATAATATCGTCTCATTTTGCTCTAGAAGCTGATCTCTTATGAGTGATTTTATTGGTCTATATTTAAGGTTAGGCTACAAGGTAAACATACAGGGTGAAACTGTAAAAGTTTGTGGACCAGAACTTTCGCATGACCAGTTGACTTTAATTTCTCCATATATTCTTGTGAGAACCTGTTCCAAATATGTGATAGATCATGAATATGAATGATCGTTGGTGTAGTGATATTTCTGATAAATGGTAACAGCCAGTGTATCTTTTTAAGCCCGTGCTCATACCAAATCCATTAACTATGAGAAACCTACACCTTCCTTTCAAACCACCTGAATAGTTATCTACATTTTTGCGATGATCGGGAAAGCACATTACTGTTCCAGTAATAGTCTGTTTGTAAACTGGCAAATGAGCCTTTGTCCTAAACGGATATTATTATCATATTATAACTTTAATGTATCATAAATTGTTGGTTAAAAAATATAAAAAGTATATGCTGAAAATGTTTTCTCTGAAGAGTTTCAGTTTTCTGTAAACTGAATTCTTGGGCACACTTAAAAAGATTTAAATTCCATATTTCACATTATCGTCAATAATACATCGTATTAACGTAACCAAACAGTAATGAAAACTAACCAATCCTTAACCTACTCTAACCACGGATAGAGAGTAGATAATAGCACTAATTATGTAGTCGTAGCCAGTCTATTCCCTTGAGCGGATCTCCTCTCTGAGGACAGGTTAGTCTTTTTGTAATAATTGTCTTCTGGTCGGCCACGACGTTGGGCTCACTGAGGAACGTTAGATTTAATTTAAAATTCAAATTTAGAAACTATTAATAAATGTTCGTGCATTTCGAATATTACAGTATATGATTTACCTAAGAGAACGTCATAACAAGTAATCAGTGTAGTTATGTACAATATTTCTGTGTCTCTGCCTTTCCTGGAAGAGATTCATAGACGACCCGCGGCGAGGAGGCTTTCAACTTGGTCTTCGCCAAACTGTAAAAGTGGAATGCATATTCTTGCAGTGGAATGATATTATCCCAAGATAGTGCAGCGCCTCCTTGTCGCGTTGCTCCGGCAATGGGAGTGATTTTAATAAGTTATCTTCCACTGTAAAGCTGCAAACCTCGGCCATAACTTGTGGGACCAGCTGAGACTTGGCTTCCGGCGCAATTTAGCGCCTCTTGGTCGCCATTGTTTCGAATTGAATGCCTGGAGCGTCGCTGTTAGGGTTTATTTCATGTTGTTGTGTGTCTTTTTAATTAATATTTGACAAAGGTTGCTTTATTTTTACTGTGGTCTCTTTTAAATTAATAATATATCGTTTGTTGAAATTCGCCCATATATATATATATCGAGCCGTTGACCAAAATATAAATATAAGCCTTAAGATTCTTTTTGAGCAAACTTCAATTATATTACACTAAACACGAAATGAAAATACAACGTAGGCTTCTTATATTGTTCTTAAATAAAAACATTTGACTGGAGATGCAAGGAACTTACAAGCCTATTGCAATGTTGATTGTGCTAATATACTCTTATTTACAGCCTCATTCCTGGTCCATATTGCGTCTACTTAGGATTCTGCACAGTATTTCGGGAAATTTATGCTGATTACTGTTGTTAGTTCTTTTTTTTATTTTGCAATAACATGCTAGTTATTCTCTGTTTCTCTACTAACTGGGGGTACTTTTAAGCTTACTGTCTGGCTATATAACAAACTAATCTAGCTTCTTGATAGCTGCCTATTCTTCGCTTTGATTGACGAGTGACCTCTCTGACCTTCCCCATCGACAGCCTGCTGGACAATGAAAGCATAATGGGTCGGAAGCAGGGTCTCAGCTACTCCATTAACCAGCCCGACCTTATTGAGCACGTCGCCCACACGACCAGTCTCCAACACCACCTTCCCAACAACCAGATTGTGTCCAACAACCAAGATGACGCCGAGTAAGTCCTTGCTTGCCCCTTCCCTCCTCCACTTCAACCAGATTTTGTCCAACCACGATGATGGCGCCCTTGGGCCAGATTCACGAAAGCACTTACGTAAACACTAACGAACGTGTACATCTTTCCTCAATCTTTGACGGCTTTGGTTACATTTATTAAACAGTTTACAAGCATGAAAAGTTCCCATTCAACTGTTGTTATTGTTATAAACAGCCTCCTGGTGCTTCGGAGCTCATTAACTGTTTGATAATTGGAAACAAAGCCGCCAAAGATTGAGAAAAGATGTACAGGTTCGTAAGTGCTTGCGTAAGTGCTTTCGTGAATCTGGCCCCTTGTTCGAAGCCCCGCCCCCTCCTCCTCAACCACCAACCACTACAACAATTATCACTTGTTCTTTTCTGTTTCAAAACTGTTGTTCGGAAAGTTTCACAACCCAATGGACAAGTGAATGCCCATGTTCGAACACCCTGTACATGCACAGTCCTTGATCCGTAAGTTTCAAAACTTTCTGAACATCCATTCAAAGCAAATAAGTTATTTGAAATATTGTGGTAGTCAATATAGACTGAGCACAATAGGCTATGTTGAATCTACACTATAGCGTATCTAGTGAGTGGTTCAGGTGTATGACCAACAGATTAAATGCACCATTTAACAAGTTATTATTGCCTCCTAGACCCAATACTACAGCCTAGCGCAGGCTTATTAATATAAGTGTGTTGACCAGACCACACACTAGAAATTGAAGGGACGACGACGTTTCGATCCGTCCTGGACCATTCTCAACATACTGGTCTGGTCAACATACTTTAGCCACGTTATTGTGACTCATCGCCTGCCTATTAGCATTAGCCTTCTATAACCTCAAATTGTATTGTCCTCACTGCACCACCTATCTTGAATATAACCAAAGGGTAAAGGTTCTTTATGACGCCCCACTCTTATTGTTTGCGAGGTCTTTGCATGTTGCTGTCTGCATGTGTTTTGTTACAAGGGGTCGTTTCTGTGACGTCTGAACTGTAAGATGTCATCGCTCTTAATTTTAGCTAAGACCATAGTCATTGTGCATGACTGCATATATTCCGTTTGTTTTAAAGATTGTGTCAGATACGATGTGATGGATGAATACCACTTACCCAGTTTGTATTCATCTTTGTATTGACTGACTTCCCAGTCTATTGACTGACTTCCCAGTCGCTTTGAGTGGGGGGAAACATCTGATTGTTCCCAATATCTGTGCAGTATAAATATATTGTTTTAATGTTATGTTTTGCGTGTTTGTGCCTGTTTGTTTGTAGACGAGGTGTATATAACATACTAATTATAATAGTAACATATGTACTAATTTTGTATTCGACGTGTACAAATGTGTGAATAGCAGAACCTGCAAAAGGCCTAAATTGGTCCCATGCGCAAGGCCACTTCCATTTATACCCACCTATACACATTCATATGTATGTCTGACCTACGCTTGAAACAATACAGTGATGCCACGTATATTACCTTCATTCATTTTGTAAATTAATTGTACAAAAATGTTCATTCATGTATGCACTTAACATTTTTTTTTTTATTTTTTTTTTTTCGGAGTTTTATCAATTTGTAATTTATTTGTTAATACATTGTGGTTTTCTTATGTCTGCATGTTGGGAATTCTGCAACGAGAAATTGTTGTATATTTACATTAAAATTCTTCTACCGTATATATATATACATATACATTAGCATACTCATTCTTAAATGTGTATATACCTCTTCACATACATTCAAATTTAAATGTCTTATAGTTCTGTTCATATTCTCAACTTGGAGTATATTAATTAATAATATTTCAACACAAATATATTTTGACTTTCAACCATTGTACATGTGATTAGTAAATATTTCATTGCATGATTTACATACAGAGAATGTCACAATAACACTTGTAAAATACCCACGCCACACATAATGGACACAAAAATTCAAGAGAACGTTTGTTTGACGTTGCTTTAAACGTTGATTCAACGTTACTAATTGGATAAAGGTCTAGAACGGACCAAAATGCCAATTTCATATCATTACATGTGTGTAGGATTGTGTAGCCATGTTAATGTGTCAGCTTCATCTGCCCTAAGTTGCTGGGTCGAGCTTCCTAACATTCTACCTGCTAATGCACCTTTGTATCGGCAGGAACGATGATAAACGCATGCTAACTCCCGAAGGTGGTGAAGCCGGTGTAGACTCAGGGGTGGTGACTGACGGAGGCTCCACTTCCTCTTCCAATTCTTCACACCAAGGGCGACAGTCCCCTACCCACATCCCGCATATGACAGCCGGCCACACGCAGGTACACTGACATGAGGATCATTCCACATGCAGGTACACTGACAAAAGGATCATGCCACATGCAAGCAACACCACATAGGCATATATATATATATATATATATATATATATATATATATATATATATATATATATATATATATATAATATATATATATATATATATATATATATATATATATATATATATATATGTCGTACCTAATAGCCAGAACACACTTCCCAGCCTACTATGCAAGGCCGGATTTGCCTAATAAGCCAAGTTTTCATGAATTAGTTGTTTTTCGACTACCTAACCTACCTAACCTAACCTAACATAACTTTTTCGGCTACCTAACCTAACCTAACCTATAAAGATAGGTTAGGTTAGGTTAGGTAGGGTTGGTTAGGTTCGGTCATATATCTACGTTAATTTTAATTCCATTCCAATAAAAAAAAATTGACCTCATACATAGAGAAAAGGGTTGCTTTATCATTTCATAAGAAAAAAATTAGAGTAAATATATTAATTCAGGAAAACTTGGCTTATTAGGCAAATCGACTAGACTTATTAGGCAAATCGGGCCTTGAATAGTAGGCTGAGAAGTGAGTTCTGGCTACTAGGTACGACATATATATATATATATATATATATATATATATATATATATATATATATATATATATATATATATATATGGTGACAGTCCGTCATGTCATATATCTGTCATGCTATCCATAGGTGGCACTTAGCTCAGGAATTACTGTGCTGAGTCAGTACAGTAATTCCAATAGTGAACTTCCACCTCGACACGACAGAAAAGCCAAGCTTTACTCAACCTGGACAGAGCCAAGGCCAATCTACGATTCACTTAATCCAATAATTACTACGTAGGCATAACACAGTTGTCATTAATGCATACTCATGTATCTCTAAATAAAACCATTACAGCATATAAATACATTTCCTATAGGACTTTGCATAGACTCCTAAACACATGGAGAATTGCACTCACACATTTCTTATTGCAATTTAGTGGGTGTCACATAGGCATTCAGGCAATATGGTGCAAAAATAACTTTGAACTACTGTAATTGGTTATGTAGGATTTTTATTTTCTATTCATTTTGAGTACAGTACCTTATTTTAATTTACCAACATTATCTTGTGTCAATATTCAGATTACTATATGGAGTGCTTGAATTATTATTACTTTTCATTTTCTTGTACAGTACTTCATATAGATTTTGTAGCCTGTATCTAAGTTTTATTAATAACTATACAGTTGTAGATTATTTTCATTTGCTGCATTGTAATAGGTAATGCAGTCTAAATGGTCAATTTACTTAAGGGTTATAATGCAGATTCGAAATTATTATTACTTTTTTTTTGTCTGTAGGATTTATATGCTCTACCAGTGAAGCGACCACCAACACAGACTGGATCGCAAAACTCCACACCAACTCACCAACCTGCACAGAATAATTGTGAAGAGAAGACAGACCCACCCATTGAGGACACTCTTCCACCTGGATGGGAGAAGCATGAAGGTTTGTGCTTGAATTAGATTTACTGTGTGGTATTTTGGTCCAACATTGATCAACTATTTTCTGATTTTGTTGAAAGGTATTACTTAATTACACAATGAAAATCATTCATCAGTAAACTGATCCTTATATGGATGACCACCACAATGGCAGTTAAACTTTTGGTTTGGTATACAGTATAGTATTCTCAGAAAATTAAAGGAAAGAATATTTTAAGTTTTTTCTTCTAAAGTCTGCATAGGAAATTATACTGTATGTAAAATTAATACTAACAACGTTAAAATGCCCTTTGATTCACACACAGATCACACTAACGTGATGCATCAAATTCATTCATTCATGATGCATCAGTGATTTGTTCATGCCCTTTGATTCACAAGAATATTAAGGGAAGGTTTCAGAATAATTTCCATTCAATTTGTTACAGATAATGATGGGCCATACTACTGGCACATCAAGAGTGGTACTATCACACGCACCCCACCTGAACCTTCAGATACAGTGACTTCTGCACCACTCAGAGCAGAGAGGAGGAACAAGGATACTGACCAGGTAAATTAGGACATTTTAGTGTTCTTTTTTTATTATATAAGTATAGGCCTCATTCACAATGTGAATGAGGCCTATATGATAAAGCATCAAATTGCTAAGACCCCCTAGAATGGTTTTGCCTCATTGTGAGGCCCCTGTGGTATTGAGTTAGCCACTGATTGCAGTAGATTCAGTTGGATATATCCAATAGTCAAAAGAATCATTAAAAATCATTAAGAATTTAGAAAATGCATGCTTAATGAGGTAAAGCATTTACCTGAGGGCCACTAACTCCAGTGGTCTCGACGAGGACAGGACTCTTCACTGTCTTCCCACCCCAAAACTCTCACATGCAGAAAGATTAGTATTATACCAAGAGTGTATGTTGGGGAATCAAAAATTAATTACAGTATTAATATTGTAAATAGGGGCCTAAATTCACAATAATACAAAATATAGTTCAGGATGAAATACTGCACTAGCATTGCAAGGAGCTCCTTCCAACATCTCTGCAAGGCTATGTAGTGTTAGAGATTTATTGGAAAAAAACGATTCTAGCCAAGATGGCCTACAAGGTGGGTCTGTTCATGAACTCAAGCTTTACAAAGCCATTCTCCCAACATCACAGGTTGACAGCCAAGGAGAGGCTCTGGATAACTGCCAATTCTTTCATTGTACATCTCTGCTGCCTACCCCTAGGTGGCGGCATTTCCTACACCTCCAGCTCTGCATACTTGACCTGCCTCACATACTTGCTGACTGTATGCTGTGTCACTTTGAAGTCAAGGACTGTTTTTCAATATAGTTAACCCATGTTTGTCACTTTATTGACCTTTAAATCCTTTAAATTGACCTTTGAATCTCTTTATGTATGTACCTTACCTAAATAAAAATTATTATTATTATTATTATTAAATATTCTGAGTACCTTCCATCTAGTAAACTGTTAGTGTTCATGGGTCATGGGGGCATCCCTGCATATCTTAGTTGACTATTATTGGGTTTGCCCTGTGAGCCACTTGCATCACGACAATCTGTAAACAGTTATGTGGAGTTGTGGTGTTTTCACAGGATTCAATCATTTGACCCTTGATTTAGGGTGTAATTACACAAATTTCACAAAATGCCCTTTTTAATATGCTGGTTAAGAAATGTGTTAAAAAGCTTTTAATTATAATAATTCAAAATATATTACTTTATTACTGTATATATATATATATATATATATATATATATATATATATATATATATATATATATATATATATATATATATATATATATATATAGCCAGTTTCTATTATAACCATAATCTATGTATATAAACTCATCCCCCCTATAGTAATACATTGAATTATTAGAATTAACAGCTTTTTGAGCCTTTCATTACCCTGCTCTACTTTTACTGTACTCAGAGGTGGCTCTTTCAGTCCTTAGGTATGTGGGGCAGCTCAGGTGTGTGGCACTGGGGTAAGTGCTGCTGTCTAGTAGCAGGTAAAGAAAATGTACATTAAGGTAGTTGGTAGTTATTCAGAGCCTCCCTTTGGTGGTAACCCTTTGTGGGGATTTGTAACATTGTGGGGCTTTGTAAGGTTTGCGATTGGGTTAAGTATTATTCCATGACTCCCTAGCATCATTTATAACCTATTTTAATTGCTATATGTGGTGCTGGTGCACTATCATCCAGCCTGACTGTGCAGGAGTTTACCCAAATAACACAAAGCAGCATACACTAAATACAGTGTCATCAATTTAAAAAGTGTCACAATTTTCTACCTTCTGACATATCAAATGGAAAGCTGTTGTAAATGGCAAAAACCTTTCAAGACTATCATTAACACATCTGCCTGGTTCCTCAGACAAGTGGCGGCGTGGCAGGAACTGTGACACGTAGCAACACCTCCTCTGCATTGTCCGAACTTTCAGACTCTCGTCCAAGGACTGCTGCTGTGGATAATGCCTACAAGTGGGTGTAATGGAGTTATTGTTGGAATTAAATTAGTAATGGATGGTACAGTGTACAATGTATGTTGAATGATAGATTTTCTGAAGGAGAATTACATTTGTGGGAAAACAGAGGAGGGATGAGAAACACAGTACAGTGGCCTATGCTCTTGACTTGAAACCTAGGATCCCAGGCTCAGTCCCCAGGTGGGACAGAAATGTTTGGGCACATTTCTTTTCACCAAACAGGTAATAGGTATCCAGGAGTTAAGCAATTCTTGTGGGTTGCATCCTGGGGAAGGTCAGTGGTTGACCTAAAGGGACCTCGATGTCTTTGTACAGGCATCCTGCTCCTATCAATGGGAATTATCAATATAGGCACTTCAGCACGTTAAATCAGTAACTGTATTGTCAGGGTGTGGATGTGTCAGTAGAGTATTTTAGAGTAAAGATACAGACAACACAGATATGCTTCATTAATAAATGCTGATACTGAAGTGAGTAAAGTCAATAAATTTGTAGTGTTATTACAGTCTCTAGCCACTTTCTCATCATGAATTGAAAATGAATGAATGTTTATGTATCATATTTCTTGATAAAGGTTTCCTCCTTATGTTGCTCAATGTTCTATTTTTCTCCCAGTTGATTGCAATTATAATTTGTTCTATAGATAAAGGCATTAACATAAACTATTTTAATGAACTTTGTCCTTCATGGCACATGTCATACAATATTAATTTTGTGTAAAAATATTATAATTAACATGAAATCTTTATCGTAATTTCAGTAAGGTTAATATGTTCTCCAGTTGCTAGACAAAGTACAGTACAATAACTATTTTTATTGTTTTGTAGGCGACGCAGTTACCCTGCTCGTAGCGACGTAACAGAGGGCAGTGGTGGACGTCCCATTCGATTTGCAGTCCGTTCTCTTGGTTGGGTGGAAATTGCTGAAGAAGACCTTACTCCAGAGCGATCTTCCAAGGCTGTCAATCGATGCATAGTTGATCTATCTGTTGGGAGGCGTGATGTTTTGGATGTGGTTGGATGCTGGGGTGATGTAAGTTTTGTGTTACAGTATTTGACTTTTTGTTTCTATGAACCTTTCATGAATTTTGGTTTAATGTAGAGCTTCCCCTTATGAGGTATTTTCTTGTATATAGTATTTTATATGAAAAAGAGCAGGATGCAGTACTACAAAAAAATCAGACATATATGGATATATTGAAAATAAAGTACATCAGCTGAACTGATTCTATGTACTCATGCATTTTGAAGAAAAAATAATTTATTATTATTATTGATAACATTTTATTCCTGAGTTCCAAATGTTATGAAAAACACTCGCAATGAAGAATGTTTTCATATTTGAATGTTTCAATAAGTGTATGATTATGTAAAACATCAGCTCATGAAAAGATAATGAAGCTTATATGGACATGCTTTTAATCAATCCTAATCATTCAACAGGGAAAGGATTTGTTTATGGATTTGGATGAGGGTTCTCTAAAGCTGGTTGATCCTGAGAATCTGACAGTACTTAACACGCAGCCCATCCACACTATCCGTGTCTGGGGTGTTGGACGCGACAACGGCAGGTAAGAATCCGCTTCCAGTTTCTTTTAATGACAAAAAGTTCATTTTGTCATTACAGTTTTTTAATGACAAATATGTTATAATATTTAAAAAGCAGCAGTTTTAAGTCTTTGTGTTGTGCGAGAAAAGAAAATAATATTTTGTTACCAGATTATAAATATGGTACTGTACTAAATACTGAAAACACAATAGTCCTAGAATTAGATTAGATTTAAATAAGTGAATTTACAGTTTCTACAAATTATTTGCATTTCACATTGCTAAATCCAGTACAGTACTGTACATTCATCAATGTGCTCTTGATCTACTTTCAAGGCATGAAATGTATGCTTCCTCTCTTCTCATTTGAAAATTAAATTATATATATTGCCAGTGCGTTAGATTATGTACATATTTTACAATATACTGTACTAAATTTGCTAGCAGTTAGGATACATATTTTTCAAAACAGAAGTTACCCAAAGATTACGCTGCATCTAATATTCCCATGTGAGAATATTAGATGCAGCGTAATCAGAGCTGTGAGATATCTTGTCAACATGATGAAACATACTAAAATTGTGTTTTCTACTAAATATCCTTACAAAATAGGGGTGCATCATATTCAGAAGTGTGCTTTATACACCAGCAAATATAGTATATACATGTTTCCAAAGTTGAGTGAAAATCTCAAAACATACTTTTGTGTTTTATACATTAACTGTAGGTCAAGTCTTGAATCTCTAAAGGACTTATGTCATTTTATTTTTCTCCCTCTTCACTGCTGCGTGGCTCACGTGTATCACAGGGAGAGGTAAAAGTTTTAAACTCCTCTGACCGAGCATGGTTTCAGCAGTGCATGATGTTCATTGCCATGTGCAATGATTAAGAAGTACAGTGTATAATATATATTATATACAGTATTATAATATATATATACTGTATACTGTATGCATATGTATAGCAAATATTCTTCTTGTGACATTTTCATAACTTACTGTTATTCCATTTAGTTTTTCTCATGTGCATAGACTGACGTTGCACATGAAATGCACTGATACTTTAACATAGTTTAAGATTTTTTTTTTTTTTTTTTTTTTTGTAACTTTTGCACGAAGTGATGCAATTTCAGGAAATTGAAATTTCAGCAATAACAACATCTTCAGAATGTATTAA
The DNA here is from genome assembly GCF_040958095.1 of Procambarus clarkii. Lineage (NCBI taxonomy): Eukaryota > Metazoa > Arthropoda > Malacostraca > Decapoda > Cambaridae > Procambarus > Procambarus clarkii. The sequence goes on from NC_091196.1 coordinate 26,020,433, forward strand.
TGAATGTTCTATCATCATGCTTTGTCTCTACTGGTTTGAAAAAGCATCACAAAACTGAGTACTATTATTTAATTGTATGAAAATAGCTATTTTTCTTAAATAAGTTTTATTACAACATCATATGTATATATATTGGTCGTAACATATTGGATACTATTTAGGTAATGAACATATAGCATATAAAATATCTTATTTTAGATACTTTGAATTTAAAAGTTTTCTGAAGACAATTATCCAAACATCCCATATTATGGATTACGTATAATGGGGATTTGACCTTCTTTCAACAGAGATTTTGCCTACGTTGCCCGAGATCGTGTGTCGAGGAAGCACATGTGCCATGTTTTTCGTTGTGACACTCCTGCACGCACCATTGCAAACACACTACGAGACATATGCAAGAAGATTATGATTGAACGTTCTCTTCAGCAGAATATGAATAAACCCCTTGATACAAGTAAGTACATCTCCCACGAATATTAGGTGACCTAACAACACACAATAACATTGATTTTTCCATGTGACAGCCCAGCTCCTTGTCCTTCTATTCCTTCCAAGTCCTATATAGTCATATTGGCTTAGCACTTTCTTCTCTCAATTACCTTACCTTCCATTTATTTAAAATAATAATTGTTTTGTCTGAAAACTATCCCCCCTTAGTTTCCATAGTGTTTAGCATAATCAAGATAACTTTAGTATATAATTGTCAGAAAATACCAAGTATTCAGTGCAAAACAGGTTGTTGTAAATAATTTTGTTGCTACCATATATTTTTAATGAACCAATATCCTGCTAGATTCACCTGGTAGCGGAGGAACCGGAAGACTCACTCGACCTACCAACCTTCCCACTGAACATCGCCGACTCCATCGGCACTCACAAATTATTACAAGTAAGTAATGTACTACAGATACAGTATATGTATATTCCTGGAAAAACTTCAATTGTTTATAAACAGCGTTTTACTTTCTTTTAGAAATCTCATCACAAATTACATTCATCCTGTTTAATTTTCCAGCTCAATCATTCCCAACGCCCATGGAGGAACCCAAGAAAGTTATGCGTGTGCAGTACGTGGGTGTGCTACAAGTGGAAAGACCCTCGGGAATGGATGTACTTAACAGTGCTATTGAGAGAGTGATAGAAGCCAACCCCAAACCTTGGAAGAATGTGTCTGTGGCCGTTGCTCCTTCCACAGTGACCATCACAAACACAGTGAGTTATTGATGTTCAACAGTTTACCCAAAAAAAAAAATCAGAAACAAAATTAAAGTAAATATATGAAAGAGCTCTTCATTAATTAAACCATAATCTACGTTAAAAATAACAGAATTTCTGAGCAGAGTCCCCCCTAAATGGTGCTCACATCCAGGGACTGGGTCTACCCATGGCACTGCCCACATGCCCAGGTCTGTTTGACTCTTAGCCCGATCAAGACATGGAACTTTGCAAATAATATTGCTACAGAGTTTAGGGGGTGGGAAGACCGTGAAGAGTCCTTCTGGACCTCACTGCAAAGAGGTCCACCAAGAGACCTCTTGCAGTGAGGCAAGAGAACAGTTAAAAATCTCTCAATGCACACTAGTCAGGTCTACTGTTAAAGCCCTGGTTAGGCTCCAGATTGGGACCTCCAAAACCTCAATGCACACACTAGTCGGGTCTACTGTTAAAGCCCTGGTTAGGCTCCAGATTGGGACCTCCAAAACCCTCAATGCACACTACAAGCAATCGTGGCTATCTGAAGGATAGACAGTTATGGCTCTGCTAACTACTGATTAACAATTAATCGCTATACTGACTGCCAATAGGTAACACAACAGAGTTGGAATAGCTGACAACCCCTTATTTTTCACCTGGTGTTTCCCTGTTCCGAGCTTTACAGAGACCAGTTCTGTTAACTGGTTATTCTCAAGACTTTTTTTTTTTTATGTGAAGGCAGTGGTGCCCAGTCATTTGCAGGCTTTTAGCTACAGCTGTCCACATTAAGTTGGTTCCAGGGTTATCTTCCCTGTGGCAGTTTGGTATACCCTTCAGTGTGCTTCAGCTCCTGAGTTGGTTCACTATAATTTTGGATGCCTCTGGGACTTTGTCTCTGGTCTCTGCCTCAGTTCTGGGCTTTGATAATATATACTTTCTGTTGTATGGTACTGTAGTGGCCCTCAGCCAATTTTTTTTTTTACTTGAGAATATAAATGTCACATGTTTATATTAGTCTTGTATCCCTGTCATCCTTATTGTTCAATGAGTGCACTCCATGTGCCTTCATCTCAGAACTCAGCTGCTTCCTTTGGATTCAGCATGGGGGGGATGCTTAGCTTAACTTCCATGCTTCAGGGATTATCCTTTCCCATGACAGTGATACTCTGGCTATCTTTTCAATCCCATTGACTGCTGGTAGCTGATTACTTTTTTTTTTTTTTTTTTCTTAGTAAGCAGTGTCTTTGTATATTAAAAAGCTGTACATTGTCTCCAACCTTAAACGATGTGGTAAGACTATTATGAAAATTCCTTGTCACTATTGAGCTAAATGTTAACTAGAGCCTAAGTTTGGGCAGTGTCCTGAGTGGACCTAAGGCCTTGCTAGGGGTGCAACCTAGGACTCCTCAAAAAGGAGCATTTAATTTCATCAGTTTCAGTATTCAGACAATTCATAAATTCATATCACTTTGCATTTTTGATTAAGTACTATACACAAATCTTATGTCTTGACAGGACGATGGGAAACAAATAGCAGAGTGCAGAGTTCGTTTCCTGTCATTCTTAGGGATTGGCCAGGATGTGAAGCACTGCGCCTTTATCATGCACACAGCCCAAGACCAGTTTATTGCACATGTGTTCCACTGTGAGCCTTCCACAGGAGCCCTCTGTAAGACAATTGAAGCAGCCTGCAAGGTTAGTCTTAAGGCATTATACTTTCATAACATTTTGATGTTAACTTAAATCAACAACTTTCAAGTTACAGCTTTTCTACTAATCTGAAAACAAAACTTTGAGACCAATTTTCTTATGAACTATATATATATTCTTTATGGTTCTTATTGTTTTTAAATGTTCAAAACCTAACAGTAGTCTTGTGATCTGCCATTTCACAACATCATACCATTACAGGCAGCCCTCGATTTGCATGGGGATTGTTACCAGAAAACCTATGTCAAACCCAATCAGTATAAATCAAACTAAGGTATATATGTAAAACTGGGGTATGTTCCAGATACATACCTCTAAAAACTTATGTTTTTTTCCATTCTGTATGGGGTGCCCATCAAATGGCTAACAATTAGACAGACCCATGGAACATCTGATAATCCACATTCAGTTCTGCATGTCTAAAAAAAAATTCACCAGTGCAATCTAAATTTAGGATAAAGTGAATAACCACACTGTCTCAAAAAACAGTGTAATCTAATACTATACAAAATGTAGGCTGACTGTACCTTGATTGATTTGATTCAGTATTTGGTATTAAAGAATGTGATGTTGGAAGCAGCCACAAAAAATTTAACTATGGGTTCTAATTTTGTTTTAACTTATCACACTGTACTTTGCTTCATGCTCACACAAGGCAAACCGAAATAACTTTAAAGTTGTATCTTTAAATTTAGAGTTCATTAATTATTGGATAACTTCAATTTTTCTGGACAGCTGAGATACCAGAAGTGTTTGGATGCACATCCTGGTGTAAGTCGTGGACGAGGAGTAGGCACACCTCGAAGCATTTCAGCCACACTGCGTTCGGTGTTCGGGTCCATCACTGGACGAAAGGCTCGGTCAGCTGAATCCTGAGATGAGGACTCACCTCTGCAGGTATGGCCAGTGCTGTGCAGCACTGTATTATTGTTCAACACCAAAACATTTGCAGGGTTAATTTTAGAACTGCAGTATTGAATTGAGTGAAATGCATGTATCTTGTAACAAAGCATACAGTATTACAATCTTATCTTTTATAAACTCTTTCTTTGTACTGTATCTTTGTTTTTGTACATATTTGCATCATAGTAAAATACTGTCAGCTCTTATGTATCTTTTAGCAGCAATCTTGATATCTTAAATTGAGTGATTTTGAAAAAACTTTCCAATTTGTAAATTCATCTTCTGAACCAATGCTTCAGTATCTGTAACAATGGAAAAGCTGTCATCATTACATCCACTCTGCTATAATATTATATAGGAAATGTGAAAGTGTGTCATATACAGTATCACTGACCTGGCCATGTCTCACTACAGAAGATGAAGATAGCAGTCGAGGAACTGACTAGTTTGAGTATGAGCAGAGAGTCAAGTTAATTGAATTAAGTACATGAGGCACCGCTGAAGAACTATGCACTGTTCTCGTCAATACTGTAGTACTGTAGCTATATCAATTACGAGTGGTTACAAGAAAAGAAAATGGTGTGAGAATGAATTTAATGTGTAATAGAATTTCAGTTTGATTGTGATATTCAATTAAATGTATAAGATAATTGACAAGGTTGTTCTTCACATTTAATAAATATATTAATTGGCGACGGAAGACTAGAAATACTTATATCAAAGCAGCATTTAGGATGGAGATACAGTAATTTATTTAAGTACTTTGAAGTTAAGAAAAAGCTGAAGTTCAATAGGAAATTTTAAAAGATATGTTTGTATATATACTGGTGCAGCTAGAACTATGTGGATGAGAAGGATGACCAAATAAACATTGGATTTAAGTTGAAAACAAATCCTGAACTGAAAACATGACTTAAGGATTTCAAGCAGTTTATCCACACTATCGAGAGTCTAGATATTTATTAAGTGTTAAGCTGAATCTCTGTTCATCATCCTCTGCCATCTTTGGCACATGAGGATAGTGTTTGAACTGAGTGCATGAATCACTATAGGATCCAGAAAGTTACAGATGAAGCCAAAAATACCATAAAGTGTAAATGTTTTTGGGACCCATGATGAGGATATTTATTTCTATAATTTGCCTTCAGTTGTGAATGTGAGAGTGGTATTAATGTGAGGAGTTAGCTTAATACAAGTTATCTTTTCTGCATGCCACACACCATTCAAAACCCGAGATGGTCGAAAGTATATGGGCAATGACTAGTTATCCCTCAGCCTGCTTCTTTTAATGTAAATTTATTGCATGTAAATCACTATTGAAAGAGCTGATAATATATCTCAGCACATGTTACATAACGAAGTGTGCCAAAATTTTCAGTAAATACTGTATGTGCTTTGGATTAGTATCCAGAGTTTGTCATTCCAAGAGCTTAGACAACTTAGTAATGTACGTAACGTGAGATTTATAATAAGCATGCAATATATAGCAGCATTTTTGGTTGTGTCTTGTTACCAAATATTAATATATTATTTTTAAATTTTGTAACTTTCACATATTTGAGGTAGTGTTCAATAAGCTAATAGAACTCAGTTGTTCCTTTGAATATTTTTAATGTTTTATTTGTAAAATCTGAATTTTATTCTTTTCTATTCAATAATATTTCTTGAGCTGGTGAGCTCATTTATAAACCCTGAAAAAAGACCACATATCTAAACAAAATTATGGTGTTAAGCACAGTAAAGCACTCCTTTCTGAGTAGGTCCCTTGGATGCTTCCCCAGCCAAAGTTCATATGGTCTAACCAGAACTCTAATCATCCCATCTCTTCTCGTCAACCATATTCCTTCATAACCAGAGAAGGAAGACAGTAGCAAGTGTAACTCAAGTGAGTACCAAAATACCAGCTCTCTGTAATACAAATGAGTGAGCAATACTCTCAACAAGTCTGCAAGCAATAATCAGAAAACTCTAGGAATGCCAGTTATCACTTTGTTAATTACCAGTACAATACTTGATAAGAAACGGTTAATCCTGTTAACACCCAGGTACAGCACTCGTTACCATAACAATGCTGACGGTGTTGACAACCCCTTGGACATCCCTTTAGCCAACTAACCATATTGAACAAAGCTACTAAAACTATAGTAACAAGAAAATGGAGCTGAAGACATGAAGAGTGGAGGCCACTGGTACCCAGCTATTTACCAGCATCAAATGGAGGATACAGTAATCTACCAAGAGCTACACAAAGACACTGAGGGTGAGGCACATAAGGGAGACAATGAGATACAAACCAACTGTTTGACCCCCAGAACCCACAGGCCTTAATGTTAGAGCAGGGTATTGGAGAGATGAAAACCGTGAACATAGCAAACTTTTGATGGTTATGAAGAAGCCAGGAAAGGCAGACTCTGGAATATGAGGCTAATGTGCAGAGATTTTAAAAAGACCAGCAGAGCAAAAGGTACAGGATGCCTGGAAATAATGGTTCAACACTATCACAGAGATTATGATAAACATTGGAGTGGATGAACCAAAATGCAAAGAGAGGACAACTACAATAAAAAGCAGGCTACTCATTCTTGGCCAATAATGATGAAGGTGGTTGTAGTCACACAAACGTGTCCCACAACAGAACAACAATCCCTCTGAATGATGAATGAGCATGTGTAACTCACTGACTTGATTATCAGTCCTCCATAAGAATGAACAAAGCCTTTAGTGTTACAGTCTCCATAAAAAGGGTAAACCTAAAACTAACAGGAGGGCAAAAAATCTAGAACAATGTCTGAAGACCAAGAAAGCTCTTAAAAGATCATGGGAGGGACATAGGTGGAAAGAAAGCACGTTCTAACTTAACAAAAGCAGTCGAAGAGAGATCAAGCACAAACCCAACTAGCAATAATGACTCTAGAAGAGTAGACCAGTATGAAACTCTAGTATAGAGTTGGAAGTGAGATGGTGCTTGAGAAACCAAAATGTAAAAAAAAGACATAAGCATTGCCACAGAGGGAATAATGACTGGCAGAGCACAAACGCCCTGTAGCAGTGCCAATTCCACCTCAAATTAATGACTAGCAAGGAAATCCACCATCACCTGCCATATATATACAAATAGCAATAAATCAGCCCTAAGAATTCCTTATGTAAAAAATCAGAGGCCTTGGGGACCCATGTGAATTCAAGACCTTGAAGAGTCTGGTAGAGATTAAGAACCAGGAATGAAATTAAGTTGCCAACCCAAGACCAGGTTCAGAAACCAAGGCTTCAAGTAGTAGTTGGCGCCGGTTGGCGCCTCTAACACTACATGATAACAGGTGTTGCCACCTAGTGGTGGCATTGGTAACTTTGCTTCTTAACTAGTAGTTAGCAGCGAGATAATTGACATTCCTTGTGTTTTATGAATATTGCTTGTAAGGAATGTTGATGGCAACATTCATTCTTTTGTACTACATTGAGTTGGTTCCTTGGTGGTAGGATGAGTTAGAATTACTGACTGCCGACCTTTCCCAATTTTCCCAAGATACTGTAATTTGTAAAGATCACTGTCAAGGTTGGGGACAATGTCAACAAGATTCTAACGAGTCCCAGGTCGACCATATTGGTTCTGGCTTTTGCAGCATCTTAGGAAGCCTTTGCTCAGAAATATGTCTAATAAATTTTGTTCATCTTCATGTCACATGACATTGAATTCTTTAATATTGTGGTAGTTTTCCATTCTAAAAAATATTATCATTATACAGTACAGTAGTTGTATAAAAGACAATTAAAAACAGTCAATGTAGAAAATTTACATTGAATAAATAATTATTTTGCTGTGAGGTATTATGACAAAGAATAGTTGGATATTTTTTTAACTTAATTCACTACTGATATTTTTCTAATTTTGAGTATGTAGTGTGCCCTCACTTAACAATGAAATGATTTTTTACCAAAAACTATTTATAAAAATATATTCTACTGTTATACTTCACTTGGTAAAGTTCGATTTTATATTAAATTTAACTGCTAAATTATCATCTGTAATCCAGGTCTTTACTACATTACATGGGGAATTTTTGCATACACAAAATTCAAGTGTTTAATGTAATGAAATGCCCCTTTCTGGTGGGGTTCCTTAGTAACTCCTTGAGTTAAAAGTTGGGTCCATCCATGTCCTGAGGAAATGCACCAGTCCCCTTAGACCCACATAAGCCTACCAGCAGACAAGACCAGAATGAGACACTCTCTGAGGTGAGGGGGAGCATGAAGATCAGTGATGAACCCACAACCAAGAAAAAACTTATCTGAAATCATAAGTGCAACACAACAAACAAATGCTTCAAGAAAATTAGGTACCCAAAGGAAATGAAGCAAACAATTGTTAAATGCCCAACTGTGTTACACCTAACCACTACCAGGCAGCAGCGAAGGTCACCTAGGGTATCTACCAGCATGCTTCCTCAGTTTTAAGCTGCCCAAACGAACCTCTCCAACCCACGAGGAAGAAGAGAATAAGGCAGAGACAAGGAGCTACTGAGGGTCCCGCTGAGGAAGTTAGTTTAATTACATTCAATGATTGATTTCTGGAAGGATCCCTCGGTATCTCCCCAGCGTAATTCACATGGGGTTCCTTGGTACAGAAGGCCTGCATTTATGAAAAATGAAAGCCAAAAGGCACCAGACTAAGGCTTCCAGAAGTAAAATAATGCATAAGACAGCCGAAGGATGGTGGGCAAGGTCACAGCCATCCCAAAAGCCAGTGAGAGAGAGTACCCAGAATAACCACAAGAGGAAAACAACAATGCAAGATTTCCTTTCAGATGAAGTATGACACACACTATGTTTCTGATCATGGCAAAGGTTGTTCACCAGAGAACATGGTAAAACTCATTTAGTAACCCCATAGGCTAAACCATGCAAAGCTCATGCTGCCCAATAAGTGTTCAATATCCTGATGGAAAAAACCAAGACCTTCCAGCAATAACCAAAGGCAGTGGCACAGCGGCAACTGCACAGGAAGAGAACATTCACTAAGTGGATGTGAGCCCTGTAGTCTGCCACAATTGATGCCAAAGCAGCTTGAGCACCTGGACACGGTGTTGCTATGCCCTGCTGTAAAGGAAGATCCCTAAAGACATTTACCTGAATTTACCCGAGAGCCACTAATACTAGTGGCCTCGACGAGGACAAGAAACCGGCGGCTTGTCAAAAGCTCCCCGTATGTCCTGATAATCTTTTCCAGCTGTATTTTAAAACCCAGCAGAGTTTTGGAGTTTAAATAATAAGACCAAGTAAGACAATAAGACATAAAACACATGGGGGCAATCATCTCCTCCTCAAGTATTTTTTTACTATAAAAAAGATGCCACTTATCCAAAAAAGAGTTATCTGCCAGCCAGGACATATTTAGGACCTCATACCACAGCCAGGAAGCAGAAAAGGGTTCAAACTCTAAAGACTTAGGATACAGTTTAGAAATATATGATAAGAAAACTCATCTTCTCTAAACAGTAAACACTCAGGGTCAAGAACTAAAATCTAAAAAGGGTCAAAAGGCAGCAAAGGAATTTCCTTAAGTAAGCCTAAACCCTAAGAACCTCTCCCACTACAGAAGAAGGTTTTGTCTGAATTTACTTGAGGGCCACTGTCTGTCTCTAGTGGCCTCAACAGAGGACAGGAAGCTGATGGCTTGTCGAAGGTCTCCCTTATTGTTCTTGAGGATTTTTTTTCCATCTGGATTTTGTCCTGAAGTAATGTATAGACATTTATGGCATTGGCAGGTAGGAGATTCCATGGTTTAATAACCCTATGGGTGAAAAAGCATCTCCTGTTTTCTGTCCTACATTGTGGCTGATTAATCTCGAAGCTCTTATCCTTGTATATACAGTACAGTATTACATTAGACCTTTTAAAGAAGTGGTCTAGATTAATATCCTCCAACTTGTTTAGTACTGTATTTTAAGGGTCTATAAGATCAGCCATGTCATGTCATGTCTGATTTGCAGTGTTGTTAGTCCTATGGCCATCAACCTTTCCTGGTATGTGAGTTCTGCGATGATTTTTGTCAATACGTTGAACTTTCTCGAAAGTAGATACAGTATATCCTTTCAAAGGTGATGTCTCCATAACTGGATGCAGTAGTCCAGATGGAGGTACACCAGACACTTGTACAGTTGAATAGACATTTTTTTCCCTTGAAGTCAAAGGACCATTTGACTATTTGCCAAGGTTTGGTTGGCTTTTATTGCAGCACTCACTTCTAGTGCAACTTTCAGTAACTAGTGGACCCTAATTCCTAGGTCCTTAGGCACCAGGGCAGAGTCTACAGTTCTATTAGAACCCTGGGACATGCAAGAAGGAATAGATAGAAAGTCAACCATGGAAGTCCAAGAAACCCTGAGAAGGAGAGCCATCATGCACATCACAAGGATACAACAGGGGTGCAGGAAGGGAAACTGGGCTCCACAGCTTCCATCAAATCCTTTGAAGGGGGTAACCCCTAAAACTGCTACTTGTAAGCCCAGGCACAACATTGCCTGTGGGTCCTAAGCTTGCATCCAAGGGTGGAAGCTAAGAACCCAACTGACCACAGACACCAGATGAGGGCAGCCTTCAAGTACCTTCAAGACGTCTTCCCTAAGCTGTCTTTGGCAAAAGTCAAAGCAAAGTTTGAGGGGAAATAATAGCCATTTTCTGTCCTGTACTTTGGAGGCATAAGCATTCGGAATATAACACTTGCTGCTCAGGAGTAAAAATTGCATTACAGTGTGTTGTAATGCAATAGGTACCTATTTTAAAAATTAGGTACCTACAGGTACCTAATTTTTCTCCAAGCAGTTGTTTGCCTCCAAGCAGTTGTTTGCCTTGTTGCTCTTATGTTTTCTGGTCTTTGTTTTTTGCTCACTGTTGGAACAATTATTTGTTCTCAAGCTCACTTTGCCTTGAGGAGAGACAAATTCTAATCCTGGTTAAAATTAGTTCAGGCAAGACTCAGAGGCCTGGTGCATCGTTTTATGACAGGGCTTGACCAGTGCTTAGGTTGGGAAGCTACTGAAAAGGCCCAGCCAGAAATGGAAAATAACATTTATGAGTTAATGTATACACTTACATATAATTTTTAGTGAATACACTTACTTGTATTTGCAGACACATACATGACACATCATAATTAAATTAAAAATTCATTCCAGCTCACACATGTATGTTTTGTTCCTTCACATACATAAACAATTAAACATTTCCTATAATTTTATTTTCATCTCTTCATGTCTTTATTTTTCCTTCCCACATCTGCCTACCTTCTTCACCACATACAGTAGTTGCTTTTCTTTCATCTCCCATACCGTATGTTCTTCATTTATATATCTGCCGTCCTTTGTCATTGATCTGCTATGATCTTTAATCCTTTTCATTTTCTTCCCTTCCATTTTTTCCTTTAATATGTTTTACCCTGAAATCATGTGCTGTGCTATAGTTTTGTTGCTTGTTGTGCCCATATTCATATGTACGTGAGACTATCTACCCACCGATTGTTTTTCTTGTATACAATACTGTTTTTTTTAGTATGCCAAATTTTGTTTTGTAGCTTGTATTGATACCCCAATTCATCACATTGCATACTTGGCAAAGGTAACATGTTTTAAGATTAACTACTTCACTTACTCCCTCCATTCACTAACCCATTACTAACAGTAACTAACCTCTCAGGACTTCTGGGCCCAACCTGCAGAGCGTGAGGTCATCCCACACCGCCACCTGACCAGTCCTGGAGGAGGCACCCCTTCCCCAACCATGTCAGGGTGTCCCTTTTCCTCACGACAGGTGCAGGCACTGGTCTCTCCCACATGTGACTCTCCCCATTCATATAATCTCCATCGCTCCCCAACTACCCCAGCTCTTATGATGCAGACACCTCCCACACCTGCCACACCCATGTCCCCTATGGATGCCCTCCTACGCCTCCAACTTCCTCCTGATCTATTCCCATCACATGAAGAGGAAATTGACATAGAAGTAGGAATTGATTTGGAGGATGGAATTGATTTGGAAGAGGGAATTGATTTGGAAGAGGGAATTGATTTGGAGGAAGAAATTGATTTGGAGGAAGAAATTCTTCAAGAGGCTGATTTAGAGGATCAGGATGGCAGCTTGGACAAGTTGGGAGGTACACTGCGGAATGAATGAGAACTGCAGTTGTCTCCTTCAGGAATGAAGTGCCATTTAATCTACTTGGTAAACAGCCTAATGTTTAATGTGGCCACTGTGATGATAAGCATGGAGAGCTGGCATTATCCATCTTGATGACATTAATGAAAATAGCAGGTTCTGCATTCGCTTCTCTCAGCCTTATTACTTACAAAGTTAAGAGGGTTTGGAGAGTGATAAAGACCATCTTTCCTAAGCTATGAAAGTGTCCCTCCACAGTGTTATGGGCCAAGTAGATCCTGTATGCCACCTATATTTCTCCTTTTTCACTGGACCCATATGTCTAATCCCTGTGCTGGTACAGTACTTCCATCATCCTTCTAACCTCTTGAGTTCCTGTTTAAACACCCTTCACTTACCTGCAGATTGACATCCAATGTGTCATAAGTGATATATATAGTAGATGTGACTGAAAAAGATAGATACTGTACAACAGTAGAACATGGAAATAGCATAGAGTCCATTACAAAGGGGTAACTCCAAGCCCAAGTAATGAGAGTGTATGGTTTGGTGTATGCGTGTGATATGGTGTACGCACGCTCAGCAGGGCCCAGAATGGCTGGATGTGTGTAGACTAACTTGTGTCACAAATCTTTTGCACGTACTCACTAATACTGAGTTTGTAAATGTAAGAATATCATAAGAACATACTCCTATGCTCTCGTTTTGGCATGTCAACTTCAATAGCAACCTCTAAGTGGGCATAACCCAAGAATTCTTTGGGAATTCTTTCCTTATGACTGCAGCCTAAGCTTCACAGTGTTCCCGGAAAGGAGATCATCAGCAGGGGATCAAGTTGTGCCTCTGCTTGCATAGAAGTTTTGCTAACCACTAACACATTGATGTACATTGTGAATGTTTTCTGTGGCCTAGTGCAACTGTGTCTCTTTCTCTGCTTCTACAATTCCTGTCATGGGAAAGAGCTGTATGTTATATGTTGACTTAACCACTTTAGGTCTAAGCATATCAAACATAATATTTTTTTCCTTTCACAGTACAGTATTGTCAATAATTATTTTATAATGTCAATATATCTATTTAACAAAACTTTGATGTACATGCTGAAAAGTGCTGAAAATAGTTGTGTTTGTTCTTCAGCTGAAACACAAATTGGTAAGTCAGTGTTTAAAATATAGCTGCCATAACAATTTGCTAAATATGTTTTGCAAATCTAGAGATCTTTTTAATCTCACTATAAGCAGTGTTTTACTATTATTTTAATCATGTCTCTGGGTCAAAACTTTCCATCCCAGATTCTCTCAGCTTTGTTCTAACACTGACTGTAACTCTTGAGCTGAACTCATGTAGGCTACTTCTGATCTTGTTGAATGTGAGTGAATGTCCTCTTGTTACCGCATATAGGCAAGTAACTAGTCGTTAACATAATGTACTTATGAGTGGAGCTTGACTGGAGAAACTCTACATATAAGGGATTAACATCAATGAGCACAAGGATCCTAGACATCTTGTAATACCTAAGAGAGAATACCTGGGTGTACAAGAATGGCTGTTAAAAAACACTATAGAAACTAGATGGCACAGATAAGGGATGTGAATTTTCCCTATCTGATGTTTGTTTTTGCTTGTAGCTCCCATCTATAGCATATACAGTAATATTATATCTCCTTGTGCCCATTGCAAAATAAAACGTAAATAACAAGTCGCGGGTGTAAATCAGAACCACTGTATTGATAGGGTTTTACAGTACTCTGGTCATTTACTGGAGCCTCCTAAACTGACCCATGAAAGTCATATGATACATCAGGTAGGTTTCTATGGTATAGTCAAGGAAGTGTCTCAACGGATCACTGTTGCATCCTAGTTGATCCCTGGTCATATGTTATTTGTTTTTTGTTTAGTGAACACTGCAAAAACACTATAATAAAGAACAAAGCTTAGTATGATACTAAACAAAATAATGATATTGTGGTGCGTTGAGACGACCTTAAAAGAAACTCGGTGATTGTGTAAGCTGGGTCACTGTAGGAGTAGTCCACACAGCACGGTCACGCAAGAGTACAGTACTGGTAGCTACACCAGCAACTTTGACCCATTTGTCCATACAAATCGTAATTTATAGTCTCTCTCTTACTCATAACATACAAAGTAACAAATGTTACTGCATGTTGAAGGCAATTCTCAGAAATCTGATGGTGGTTTTTATTAATAAACTGAATGCACCTTAAAAGGTCTTTCTTCTTTATTTTAATATTATGGTACATATTAGTTTTATTGGCTTATTAAATATAGCTACATGAACAAATTTTTCCTGATTGCTGCCATATTGTACAAACATACTGATAATTAGTACATTGTTGTTATAAAATGTTCTTGTTCAATTGCATGTAGAATCTCATTATGGATTATTGTTGCTGGTTATGTTACGACAGTTGTCATAGTTACCAGCATCAGCATGATCACCCATTATTGTGACTTATCTCATAGGACTGCCGGTTTATAATGGGGCAATTATAACGTATCAGATAATGTAAATAAACATTGCAGAACCTCATAGAGCTTTTTCATTTTAAGTCTTTAACCAAACTGTATAAAGTAAGGATAAATATATATATTGGTAGATATTATTTTCCTGATTTCATAGTTAAAAGGTTCTTGCAGAAGTTTAGATAATGCCATACTTATACATTCCACTGGTAGTTATTAATTTGAGGGAATATTGTTACAGCAATGACCATATGTAATGGTCACATTAGCCCATCTAATGGTAGAGTTTTGTAATTTTGTTTATTATTGTTCATGTCCAGTCAGTGTAAAAGACCAAAGAAACTACCATATAGTTTCATGGTATTTATTTACAACTTGAATGGTCTTTTGCATTATATTATTAACTTCTTTTGAAATGCCTCTTGAGATGTAATACTTTATGGGTGAATTTTGTGTATTTTTGTATTTAAGTTACACATACATGTATGTACAACTCTTCTGGCAAGTCATGTATTTAAGTGCCTGTCTATTTGCATTGCAGGCGCTTACACAAACTTTATCAATGTTGATACCCAGGTGTGAGCAAAATACATTATTACATAGGATAATGTGTGTTTTTATTCACCCTTTAATCTATTTATTTCTTTGGTCCTGCCTCTCAACTGTCAATCAACAGGTGTGCAGGTTCCTGAGCCTATTGGGCTCTATTATATCTACACTTGAAACTGTGTATTAAGTCAGCCTCCACCACATCACTTCCTAATGCATTCCATGTGTGTGTGTGTGTGTGTATGTGTGTGTGTATGATATATCAGTGAGAAAACCAGTTGTAGTCATAAGGAGGAATCATCTGTTGACAGAACTCTCTCAACATCAAAGATCCAAGACGTTTCATCACTCTTCTTCCACACATAAGGGGCATAACTAGCCAGCTTCTCATGGTGTTCAGAGAGAGAGAACTCGATAAACACCTCCAAAGAATGCCTGATCAATCAGGCTATGATTCATTTGTCAGGCTGTGAGCAGCCACGGCCAACAGCCAAGTTGATCAGACCACCAACGGGGAGGCCTGGTCAGAGATCGGGCTGCGCTGACGTCGATCCTCAGAATCACCACAAGGTAGCCAGCCGCAAGGCAGGTGTGTTTGGGAACACCAAATGTGTGGGTTCGAATCCTCCTCATGGCTCCTACTGATTTTTTCATATACACTGATATATAGTATACTGATAATATGTATTGCAAGTAGACAGAACACAAGCATAACTCCTCCAGGCCCCAATACTCTATCATACATTCTGGAGCCCCCCTGTCTCCTTAGCCCCATTACTCAATCATATACTCATGTCTTACTCTCTCTCCACAGCCCTGATACTCCATCATATACTTAGGGTGTCCTCCTTTCCACCTTCAGCTCTAGTATACCATCACACACTTGTGGACCCCTCTCTCTTCCCAGCCCCATACTTTTCCCTTGTACTCCAGGTGGGAGGTGGAATGGATTCATATGATATCTTTAGGTGTAGCATCCATTAGGGCATCTGAGGCAACACCAATATGACTGGACGTCTTGTAAAGCTCTGGTTTCTAGTACATAATAAAGACGAGATATAACCCATGTTGGATTTTTATTACTGTGGGATACAAGGTTAATAACATTCCAGAGCCATTAAAGCACTTTTAGAGTATAGATAACTGCACAAGCTTTACTGCAGATACTGTACATGTTTTGGACGGAAGGCAGCACATGAAACTTGTATCTGGGGAAAAGCGAGATCCCTACTTCTTAGATTTTGACCCTTTCAAAAAATTTACATCAGCATGGGTATTAATAGTGAAATCTTAGGCTCAAATGAAGACTACAAGGAAAAACTCATAGTGGTAACCAATAAGCACATTTATATCAATGTCACATAAGCCAGAATGTTCTATATGATGTTTATTATATATAAAATTGCCACACACCCTACACCATGAATTTTTTCTTCACTAGGCTGAAAACATTAGAAACAACAAAAAAAATGCCCTGAGTATAGTTCTTTGTGTCCCCCACATGGACATTTAAATCATTAACACAAGGGAGTTGAAAATCCGCACCACGTATGAAAGAATTGTGCAGTTCAATATGACCTACTGTATCAAGGTCATGAAATCATCAGAACCATCAATGCTCTGCATGCACCAGCCCGCACGTGCTCCCCGTGCACCGGCCTGCACGTATCCATTTAATTACCCGAAGTCTCCAAGCATTACGTAAGTAATAAAATAATATGACATATTTATACACTATAATGTTGGTGCTGAATGTAGAACATGAACAAAACATATTTTCACTCTAAAATGATATAATTTTAATACAAAGTTATACGAAACCAAGTGGTAGGTGATGCCAGAGGAAGTCGACGATCCAAGGGACACTTATGGAGTGACTTATCCAAGATATGTTGTTGCCTGGAGTGTGTTTGTTGGCATATCAGCCAATTCTGTACCTTACCTAGCCTAACCTAACCTAATATAACCTCCAGGCAACAATATATCTTGGGACGGGAGACATCACCCGTCACGCTGGGTGCAGTCGCACCTCCACAGATCTCCAGTATCATCTATTGATACTGGTAATGGCTCCAAAGGGCCACCACTTACGGGCTATTCATGTCCGTGCCACCTTTTGGGTGGGTTAATCTTCATTAATCATTAATTAATATATCTTGGACAAGTCGCTCCACAACATTGTTGCCTGGATTTTCAACTTCCTATTGCGTTACTTGCCACATATAGTTTCACCTAATTTTGATTTACAATTATATTACCTCACAGTAAAAATATGTTTTTTCCCTGTTCTACACGTAGGACCAACATTATAGCAAGCAGATATGTTATATTTCTTCATTACTTACGTAATGGTAGGAGGTTTGGGTAATTAGACAGACCATAGCAGCACTGCAAACAGCACTGGTGACTTGACCTCCTCACTAATTGGATAAAACAATGGGGTTTGTTAGCACAAACAAAACCTGTTTACAGATTAAAAGCAAAAAAATAGATTCTTCAACGATAAAGAACAAACCCATCTACCACGTACAGGTACATAACTACCTTAGCGTGTACTTAGACTCTTCACTTCTTACTTGGTAAACCTGTAAACCAAACGACCCAATCCTGGAAGCCCTTACTGGCACCACCATAAAATACTGATCCACTTCTATACAGCTGATATACAACCTTGAATACCACACCTGAGCCTTTATTTATCTGAATTTACTTGAGGGACCATTAACACTAATGACCTCGACGAAGATAGGAAGCCGGCGGCTTGTCAAAAAGTCCCCCGCGTTTGCCCTGACTATATTTTCCAGCTGAATTATACAATTTAAAAACAATAATAATAATTTGTTTAGGAACAGTACATAGTTGCAAACATAGTTGCAGCGTTACAGGACAATCATTCTGTTAGATTTAAAGATAAGAGGTAGTACATACAATAACTAAAGCCACTAGTACGCATAGCATTTCGGGCAAAAAAACGAAAGTAATCAACGTTGATGAAGTTAATAAAGAGTTTGGTGAAGATAAATCCCCTCTGGAGAGCAATAATCGCCATTTAACCACCCAACTAGCTAGTTTAAATAGCTTCCAGCAATTCAGATCTGGCGAGCGAGGAGTGAGGTGAGACCCAGAGGGGCTCAGTCTACCGGCGACCGTCGGCCGGGGAGGAGGTCCTGTGTCTCGTCGGCCGGCGATGTATTTTTATTTTTTACGTTTTTATCATTATTACTATGGTTTAGAGCACACAAGGTGTTGGAGAACGTTGACCAGATTCACTGAAGGTAAGCACAGCTATGTTTTGTGTGTAGTATACTAAATGTTCCTTGACCGTTCCTGGTATGGGTGGAGTTTACTGTGTTTGTGAGTAATTTTTTTAAGTGCAGGTTAAGTCACAATATCGTGGCTGAAAAATGCTCAAAACACACACACTACAAACTGAAGAGACGACTACATTTCTGTCCGTCCTGGGGCCAGAGTCACGAAAGCACTTACGCAAGTACTTAAGAACGTGTTCATCTTTCCTCAATCTTTGACGGCTTTGGTTACATTTATTAAACAGTTTACAAGCATGAAAACTTCCCAATCGACTGTTATAAACAGCCTCCTGGTGCTTCGGAGCTCATTAACTGTTTAATAATTGGAAACAAAACCGCCAAAGATTGAGAAAAGATATACAGGTTCGTAAGTGCTTTCGTGAATCTGGCTCCTGGACTATTATAGAGTAGATTGTGATTAAGCGAAGGAGGCAAGGGCAGTAAATAGGTAAGAGAGTAATATCTTAGAGGAAGAGAAGAGCAAGGCAAAAGGTACAGAAGGTGTAATAGGAATAAGAATATTTTTCTTAAAATCGTAAGATAAAAGGAAGGGAAGGCCTATGTTGGGTCACGTTTGTTAGAAAGTCTAAAACATTTGAGTATACAGAGGTTAAAGGTCAACAAACAACCAACAAGAACCGGAGTCCTGGCTATCTGAGCCGATTCGAGGAGACGGCGTCTGTGTAGAAGTTAGTTAGTTTAGTTCATTTATTATGCACCCCATACCCATCTTGTGGGTGGTAGTGGAAAGGGTTACAGAGGCACATAATGGGCTCAGGGACTGAACCCCACAATTCATTTAGCTAAGCAAGTTACAATCTTGATGAGCTAGTTACAAAATTCAATATAAGTCATCACATCAACAATGGGTTAGAGATCGACTACAAGCTACAGTTTCTAAATTAAGCAACTGACATATGTGGAGAGCTAGTGTCACAATTATGTTTGTCCTGCACACCGCCCCCCATCCAGTGGGCAGCGGTGGATAGGTTACAATCACTTACTACCTACAGTTAGCAAACTGGGGATATTTGGCTAAAATTTCTGGTAGCAGATCATTTTGAATGAAATATTGACACATCGCTGGAACATTGGTTATAGAATTCTCTAAATTCACGTGTGTAGAAGCAAGAAGGATAATTTAAGACCAATAGGATGATTAGAATCCCTAACATGACAGAAGGACATTTTGTCAGCAGTCATGTTAGGGATTCTGATCTTATTGATTGGTGCTCCTTAAATTATCCTTCTTGCTTCTACACAGACGGTCTCCTCGAATCAGCTCAGATAGCCAGGACTCGGATTCTTACTGGTTGTTTGTTGACCTTTTTCCCTCTGTGTATACTCAAATGTTTGAAGTTCTAACAAACGTGACCTAACATAGGCCTACCCTTTCTTTCATCTCTCGTTTTCTCTTACAATCTTTAAGAAAAAAATATTTTCTTATTCCTATTACACCTGTACCTTTTGCCTTGCTCTTGTCTTCCTTCCTTCAAGATTTTACTCTTACCTATTTATTGCCTTTGCCTCCTTTGTTTCAGCACAATCAACTTGACGACGTTTATCCGCCCTGGACTATTATCGTCTCCAATTTCTAGTGTGGTTTTGGTCAAATTTTTTTGAGCGTTTGTGACCATTTTGATATTAACAAACTCGCAATAAGAACAAATCCAAACAAATAAGATATAAAATTCTTGATTGCAAGTGTGCTCAACTATTGCTAATAAACCATTAATTTTTTTGTTCAGCAATGTGACTAAATCAGTGACTTGTTTTTTTTAAGGCTAAGTACATACACATTAACCATTTGTACAGATAAGTTGTTTGTATTGGAAAGCTAATTGATAACTGATTTGAAATCTGATATTAATGGAATATTATTTCATTCTAGATGCAGTACGGAGTTAGCTGAAGAAATGAGGGTTACCGATTGCCAGATGGATTTCATCAGCCTTCTCACAATTACAGTACAGTATAGGTAAAGAATTTGAAAATTGACAGTATTGGCTACTTGTTTTTTCTACATCATATTTGAGAATTTAGATATGCATTACGAGCAATTTATTGTTTTAAAATGTCTTTGCACTTGAATAACTTGACAAGCCAGAATTGATTAATATTTATTTGTTGGTAATAGTTAAATTTAGATAAGCATAGATGCTTTAGGTTTTCTTTGCAATAAGCATTTAAAACTCATTAGATTCTTCAATGAAATGTACTCAGGATATACTGTTACCCTTATGCAGGTACTCAAAATCTCTCTTGATGTATATGTAATTAATCCTTCATGTATATCTTGCAGGGTGGTTATATTGGCGCCTGAATCCATGTGTAACAACGTTAATCACTACAGCCGAGCAGTTGCAAAATCTGGATAGAGCACAAGAATGATCCAATATGTGTACAACAAAGTTTTAAGATACTCGTATTCTGTGACAAAATCTCGCTCAATCAACAGATTACAGAACCAACTAGGAATGAAACACTAGACTTTTCTGATTAGTTCATCATTGTTGTGAACATTACAATCTCGGATACTACATACTCAGACCATAAGCTCATTGAAGTGCGTTCTAAGAGACCCAAGAAGCGAGAAGGGGTATTCAATCAATTCATTTTCAACAATAAGAGGATCGTGTGGGATAAAATAAATGTAGACCTTGCAAACATTCAATGGGAGATGGTCTTAAGCGACAAAACTCCCACACAGGGAATAGCTCAACTGATAGCTGAAGCATACAAAGTCTGCTTGAAGCACGTGCCTGTGAGGGTCAGAAAGAGGACCACTCTAGAAATACAACGCAGATTGTACAAAAGGGAAAAAAATAACGGAAATGCACTAGACTGTTCTTTCCCCTCAGGTTCGTTTCTGGGTCCTGTTAGGTGACTCATATTTACAGTTTTTCTGGAGGTTTCCATCCTGCACTGCAACTTGTGGTTCATATGGATTTACATTGATACCTCCTGTGGACATCCTCCCAGCAACCTTCGTGTTCGCTCCCGTTCCTCTTCTGCTGAGACCATTGAGTCTGTCTCCCGGTACGAACTCGTGACCGAACTGGGTTCCCACTTTTCTACTGTTAGCTCTGGTTCTCATCTTCCTCAATCCTTCTTTCTTCGTAAGCCTGTTCTTGAATCTTATGCTTTAGATTTCCACTCGTCTCCACCTTCCCTATAACGATCCTTTCTCTTTCTGAACTTCAGTTTGCCCTGGCCCTCTGCGATCTATGGCAGTGGGCTTGGATGACGTTCATGAGATGCTTCGCCATCTCCCTCCGTGCATGTCTCAAATATTTACTGAGTCTGTATAACCAGGTCTGGAAGTCGTCGTCCGTCCCTGAGAATTGGCTCGATGCTGTTGTACTCCCTATTCGGAAACAAAGATCTCTCGGTACGTCTCCTAAGGACTTTCGCCCTATTGCTCTCAGGAGTTGTCTGCAAGCTCTTTGAGCGTATGGTAAATGTCCGCATGATGTGGTTGTTTGAATACAATCACCACCACTATCGTTCTCAATTTGATTTTCGCAAGTGCCGCAGCACGACTGATGTCCTGGTGAACCTGGAGGTCTGCTTTTGCTGCGAAGACTTCCATTGTTGCTGTCCTTTTTGACCTGGAAAAGGCTTATGACACTACTTGGAGATACCATATTCTGTCCCAACTTTCTTTTGGCCTTTGTGGTAATCTCCTTCTCTTCCTTCAAAGCTTTCTCTCTAGTCGTACCTTTCGCGTCGGGCTTGGTACCATTCTCTGCCTCTTTTCGGCAGTATGAAGGTGTACCCCAATGTAGTGTTCTGAGCACTACTCTTTTTCTGGTTGCCCTCAATGGTCTCCTTTCCTCCCGTCCTTCTGACATCTTCTCCGCTCTTTATGTTGACGATCTTTGCTGTCGAGGTGATGATTCGCCTCTCCTTCAACGGCGGCTTCAACTTGCGATTGATGCCGTGTCATCTTGGGCCACCAATCATGGCTTCAAGTTCTCTACTACTAAGATTTGTGCCATGACTTTTATTTGGAAGGGGTCGTTCTTTATCCCTCTGTCACTTTATGGTCATCCCCTTGAGTACAAAGATTCCGCGAAGCTTTTGGGGTCATTCTTTGACACTCGTTTGTTTTGGTCGCCCCATCTCTTACCTCCGTGTTGAATGCTCCAAGGCCCTTAACCTACTAACCTAACCTTAACCTACTAAACCTAATGGGTTTTGTCCCATACGTACTTCTTGGGAGCGGATAGGCGTGCGCACTATTTGCATTCCTCTCTCGTCCTGTCTAAACTCGATTATGGTTTCCCTGCTGCTCCTCTTACTCTTTGCCATATTGATCCTTTGCACCATACTGGGTTGCGCCTCAGCTCTGGTGCTTTTCGTTCAACTCCTACCCTCAGCTTGTGCGTTGACACTGGGTTCCTGTCTCTCCAGGACCGTCGTGATCGCTTTCTTGCGCGATCCTTACAGCATCCTCACTCTCGCCTCTATCGTGCTTTGACTTTTGCCCCTCCTGTAGTTCCTGTTCCTCTTCGCCACCATCCTTTATCCGTTTGTCTCGCTTACAAGATTCTTTCGGTTCGTAATACCAATGTTTCTCCTCGTACAGTATTGTTCCATCCTTGCCCCTGTGGAGGATCCCCCTTCACAAATTTTGTACTTTTCTGACCCGCATCACTATAGCTTTTACCCCTCTTACAGTTCTGAAACGCCTCTTCCTTGAGCACTTTTCTTCTACTCCTATTCCGTTCCCATCTTCACCGATGGGTCTAAGTCTGCCGAGTGTTCTACTACAGTATGGTTTTCCTGACTACACTTGTGTTGCCTTGCTCCAGAGGCTATCATCTTCAGAGCAGAACTTTGCTATTCTTTATGCTCTTCATCTCCTGCTTTCCTGGTGTCAATCCTCCTTTGTGGTGGTAGACTCTCGTAGTGCCCTCGTGGCTTTAGGGTCCTTTAATCCGGTCCACCCGTGGTCATAGTCAACATTGGCTGTTTCTTATCTCCAGTAAATTTAAATCAGCTGAGTTTTGCTGGGTTTCCAGACATGTTGGGTCTCTTTAAATGAACATGCTGATGCTTCTGGTAAGGAAGCTATCCACACTTGTCCCATCTCCCGTAAAGGTATTCCTTATTCCGACTTTTACCCAGTTATTCATGCCTCCATCCTTGCCCGCTGGCAGAGTTGTTGGTCTTGTTATTGGTAACTAACTGCATACTCTGTAGAGTTGTCTCCTAGTAGCCTTCCTCCTACCACCGTAACCGGCGGTGGGGAAACGGCTCTGGCAAGGTTACATATTGCCCATACCTGTTTAACTCGCTTAGTGGAGTGCCGCCCTGCTCCTTATTGTCTAAATTGCATTGTCCCTCTTATGGTCGTGCATATCCTTGTTGAATGTCCCGACTTCCAGGACGAGCGTGTCTTGTTTTCCGACCATCCCTCGCGATCGCTTGTCCCTCGATAGAATTCTTGGCGACTCGGATACTTTTGATATTGTTCGCCTTGTGCGTTTTTCGTATTGGCTTCCTTGGTGATATTTAGCGCCCTCTGATTATCCCTCGCATTTGATGGTGCTGCATAGCCTTCCCGGTTTGGTGCCTTCTTTTGATAATTACTTTAAAAGACAACGGCAGTGGACTTTTATACTGTGACTCAGTGCACTCCTGGCATTGAATGCACAGAGTAGTGACACCCGGCGAAAATCGCGCGATTTTCGCCGCTAGCGGCCAAAAATCGGGCTATTTTTGCCGCTAGCGGCCAAAAATCGACGATTTTCGCTGCTAGCGGCCAAAAATCGTGCGAATTTCGCCGCTACCGGCCAAAATCGCGCGATTTTCGCCGCTAGCGGCCAAAAATCGCGCGATTTTCGCCGCTAGCGACCAAAAATCGCGCGATTTTCGCCGCTAACGGCCAAAAACCGCGCAATTTTTGCAGCTAGCGGCCAAAAATCGTGCGAATTTCGCCGCTAGCGGCCAAAAGTCGTGCGAATTTCGCCGCTAGCGGCCAAAAATCGTGCGAAATAAGCCGCTATCGGCCAAAATCGCGCGATTTTGGCCGCTACCGGCCAAAAACCGCGAAATTTTCGCCACTAGCGGCAAAAATAGCCCGATTTTTGGCCGCTAGCGGCAAAAATCGCGCGATTTTCGCCGCTACCGGCCAAAAACCGTGCGATTTTCGCAGCTGGCGGGCAAAAATCGCGCGATTTTCGCCGCTAGCGGTCAAAAACCGCGCGATTTTCGCCGCTAGCCGCCAAAAATCGGGCTATTTTTGCCGCTAGCGGCCAAAAATCGACGATTTTCGCCCCTAGCGGCAAAAAATCGTGCGAATTTCGCTGCTAGCGGCCAAAAATCGTGCGAATTTCGCTGCTAGCGGCCAAAAATCGTGCGTATTTCGCCGCTAGCGGCCAAAAATCGTGCGAATTTCGCCGCTACCGGCCAAAATCGCGCGATTTTCGCCGCTACCGGCCAAAAACCGCGCAATTTTCGCCGCTAGCGGTAAAAATAGCCCTATTTTTGGCCGCTAGCGGCCAACATCGCGCGATTTTCGCCGCTACCGGCCAAAAATCGCACGATTTTCGCCGCTAGCGGCCAAAAATCGGGCTATTTTTGCCGCTAGCGGCCAAAAATCGACGATTTTCGCTGCTAGCGGCCAAAAATAGGGCGAATTTCGCCGCTACCGGCCAAAATCGCCCGATTTTCGCCGCTACCGGCCAAAAACCGCGTTATTTTCGCCGCTACCGGTAAAAATAGCCCGATTTTTGGCCGCTAGCGGCCAAAATCGCGCGATTTTCGCCGCTACCGGCCAAAAATTTCGCGATTTTCGCCGCTAGCGGCCAAAAATCGGGCTATTTTTGCCGCTAGCGGCCAAAAATCGACGATTTTCGCCGCTAGCGGCCAAAAATCGCGCGATTTTCGCCGCTAACGGCCAAAAACCGCGCAATTTTTGCCGCTAGCGGGCTATTTTTGCCGCTAGCGGCCATAAATCGTGCGAATTTCGCCGCTAGCGGCCAAAAGTCGTGCGAATTTCGCCGCTAGCGGCCAAAAATCGTGCGAAATAAGCCGCTATCGGCCAAAATCGCGCGATTTTGGCCGCTACCGGGCAAAAACCGCGAAATTTTCGCCGCTAGCGGCAAAAATAGCCAGATTTTTGGCCACTAGCGGCAAAAATCGCGCGATTTTCGCCGCTACCGGCCAAAAACCGTGCGATTTTCGCAGCTGGCGGGCAAAAATCGCGCGATTTTCGCCGCTAGCGGCCAAAAACCACGCAATTTTCGCCGCTAGCGGCCAAAAATCGGGCTATTTTTGCCGCTAGCGGCGAAAATTTCGCGGTTTTTGCCCGGTAGCGGCCAAAATCGCGCGATTTTGGCCGATAGCGGCTTATTTCGCACGATTTTTGGCCGCTAGCGGCGAAATTCGCACGACTTTTGGCCGCTAGCGGCGAAATTCGCACGATTTATGGCCGCTAGCGGCAAAAATAGCCCGCTAGCGGCAAAAATTGCGCGGTTTTTGGCCGTTAGCAGCGAAAATCGCGCGATTTTTGGCCGCTAGCTACATAGCCTTCCCGGTTTGGTGCCTTCTTTTGATAATTACTTACTTACTTTGGCCGCTAGCGGCGAAAATCGCGCGATTTTGGCCGCTAGCGGCGAAAATCGCGCGATTTTGGCCGCTAGCGGCAAAATTCGCACGATTTTTGGCTGCTAGCGGCGAAAATCGTCGATTTTTGGCCGCTAGCGGCAAAAATAGCCCGATTTTTGGCCGCTAGCGGCGAAAATCGCGAAATTTTTGGCCGGTAGCGGCGAAAATCGCGCGATTTTGGCCGCTAGCGGCCAAAAATCGGGCTATTTTTACCGGTAGCGGCGAAAATAACGCTGTTTTTGGCCGGTAGCGGCGAAAATCGCGCGATTTTGGCCAGTAGCGGCGAAATTCGCCCGATTTTTGGCCGCTAGCAGCGAAAATCGTCGATTTTTGGCCGCTAGCGGAAAAAATAGCCCGATTTTTGGCCGCTAGCGGCGAAAATCGCGCGATTTTTGGCCGGTAGCGGCGAAAATCGCGCGATGTTGGCCGCTAGCGGCCAAAAATCGGGCTATTTTTACCGCTAGCGGCGAAAATTGCGCGGTTTTTGGCCGGTAGCGGCGAAAATCGCGCGATTTTGGCCGGTAGCGGTGAAATTCGCACGATTTTTGGCCGCTAGCGGCGAAATACGCACGATTTTTGGCCGCTAGCAGCGAAATTCGCACGATTTTTGGCCGCTAGCAGCGAAATTCGCACGATTTTCGCCGCTAGAGGCCAAAAATCGTGCGAATTTTGCCGCTACCGGCCAAAATCGCGCGATTTTCGCCGCTACCGGCCAAAAACCGTGCGATTTTCGCAGCTGGCGGGCAAAAATCGCGCGATTTTCGCCGCTAGCGGCCAAAAACCACGCAATTTTCGCCGCTAGCGGCCAAAAATCGGGCTATTTTTGCCGCTAGCGGCGAAAATTTCGCGGTTTTTGCCCGGTAGCGGCCAAAATCGCGCGATTTTGGCCGATAGCGGCTTATTTCGCACGATTTTTGGCCGCTAGCGGCGAAATTCGCACGACTTTTGGCCGCTAGCGGCGAAATTCGCACGATTTATGGCCGCTAGCGGCAAAAATAGCCCGCTAGCGGCAAAAATTGCGCGGTTTTTGGCCGTTAGCAGCGAAAATCGCGCGATTTTTGGCCGCTAGCTACATAGCCTTCCCGGTTTGGTGCCTTCTTTTGATAATTACTTACATACTTTGGCCGCTAGCGGCGAAAATCGCGCGATTTTGGCCGCTAGCGGCAAAATTCGCACGATTTTTGGCCGCTAGCGGCGAAAATCGTCGATTTTTGGCCGCTAGCGGCAAAAATAGCCCGATTTTTGGCCGCTAGCGGCGAAAATCGCGCGATTTTGGCCGCTAGCGGCCAAAAATCGGGCTATTTTTACCGGTAGCGGCGAAAATAACGCTGTTTTTGGCCGGTAGCGGCGAAAATCGCGCGATTTTGGCCAGTAGCGGCGAAATTCGCCCGATTTTTGGCCGGTAGCAGCGAAAATCGTCGATTTTTGGCCGCTAGCGGAAAAAATAGCCCGATTTTTGGCCGCTAGCGGCGAAAATCGCGCGATTTCTGGCCGGTAGCGGCGAAAATCGCGCGATGTTGGCCGCTAGCGGCCAAAAATCGGGCTATTTTTACCGCTAGCGGCGAAAATTGCGCGGTTTTTGGCCGGTAGCGGCGAAAATCGCGCGATTTTGGCCGGTAGCGGTGAAATTCGCACGATTTTTGGCCGCTAGCGGCGAAATACGCACGATTTTTGGCCGCTAGCAGCGAAATTCGCACGATTTTTGGCCGCTAGCAGCGAAATTCGCACGATTTTCGCCGCTAGAGGCCAAAAATCGTGCGAATTTTGCCGCTACCGGCCAAAATCGCGCGATTTTCGCCGCTAGCGGCCAAAAATCGCGCGATTTTCGCCGCTAACGGCCAAAAACCGCGCAATTTTCGCCGCTAGCGGCCATAAATCGTGCGAATTTCGCCGCTAGCGGCCAAAAGTCGTGCGAATTTCGCCGCTAGCGGCCAAAAGTCGTGCGAATTTCGCCGCTAGCGGCCAAAAATCGTGCGAAATAAGCCGCTATCGGCCAAAATCGCGCGATTTTGGCCGCTACCGGGCAAAAACCGCTCAATTTTTGCCGCTAGCGGTAAAAATAGCCCGAAATTTTGGGCTAAATAGTAGCAAAAGTAGCGAAAGTAGCGAAATTTTGGGCTAAAAAGTAGCGAAAGTAGCGAAATTTTGGGCTAAAAAGTAGCGAAATTTTGGGCTAAAAAGTAGCGAAAAAGTAGCGAAATTTTGGGCTGAAAAGTAGCAAAAGTAGCGAAATTTTGGGATAAAAAGTAGCGAAAAAAGTAGCGAAAGTACCGAAAAAGTAGCAAAAGTAGCGAAATTTTGGGCTAAAAAGTTGCGAAATTTTGGGCTAAAAAGTAGCGAAATTTTGGGCTAAAAAGTAGCTAAAAAAGTAGCGAAATTTTGGGCTAAAAAGTAGCGAAATTTTGGGCTAAAAAGTACCGAAAGTAGCGAAAAAAGTAGCGAAAGTAGCGTAATTTTGTGCTAAAAAAGTAGCAAAGTAGCGAAATTTGGGGCTAAAAAGTAGCAAAAGTAGCTAAAAAAGTAGCGAAAGTAGCGAATTTTTGGGCTAAAAAGTACCGAAAGTAGCGAAAAAAGTAGCGAAATTTTGCGCTAAAAAGTAGCAAAGTAGCGAAATTTGGGGCTAAAAAGTAGCGAAAAAGTAACGAAATTTTGGGCTAAAAAGTAGCGAAGGTAGCGAAAAAAGTAGCGAAATTTTGGGCTAAAAAGTAGCAAATGTAGGGAAAAAGTAGCGAAAGTAGCGAAATTTTGGGCTAAAAAGTAGCAAAAGTAGCGAAATTTTGGGCTAAAAAGTAGCGAAAGTAGCGAAAAAATAGCGAAAGTAGCGAATTTTTTTGCTAAAAAGTAGCGAAATTTTGGGCTAAAAAGTAGCGAAAGTAGCGAAATTTTGGGCTAAAAAGTAGCAAAAAAAGTAGCGAAATTTTGGGCTGAAAAGTAGCGAAAGTAGTGAAAAAAGTAGCGAAATTTTGGGCTAAAAAGTAGCAAATGTAGCGAAAAAGTAGCGAAATTTTGGGCTAAAAAGTAGCAAAAGTAGCGAAATTTTGGGCTAAAAAGTAGCGAAAGTAGCGAATTTTTTGCTAAAAAGTAGCGAAAGTAGCGAAAAAAGTAGCGAAATTTTGGGCTAAAAAGTAGCGAAAGTAGCGAATTTTTGGGCTAAAAAGTACCGAAAGTAGCGAAAAAAGTAGCGAAATTTTGCGCTAAAAACTAGCAAAGTAGCGAAATTTGGGGCTAAAAAGTAGCAAGAGTAGCGAAATTTTGGGCTAAAAAGTAGCGAAAAAGTAACGAAATTTTGGGCTAAAAAGTAGCGAAATTTGGGGCTAAAAAGTAGCAAATGTAGCGAAAAAGTAGCGAAAGTAGCGAAATTTTGGGCTAAAAAGTAGCAAAAGTAGCGAAATTTTGGGCTAAAAAGTAGCGAAAGTAGCGAAAAAATAGCGAAAGTAGCGAATTTTTTGCTAAAAAGTAGCGAAAGTAGTGAAATTTTGGGCTAAAAAGTAGCGAAAGTAGCGAAATTTTGGGCTAAAAGTAGCAAAAAAAGTAGCGAAATTTTGGGCTGAAAAGTAGCGAAATTTTGGGCTAAAAAGTAGCAAATGTAGCGAAAAAGTAGCGAAAGTAGCGAAATTTTGGGCTAAAAAGTAGCGAAATTTTGGGCTAAAAAGTAGCAAAAAAAAGTAGCGAAATTTTGGGCTGAAAAGTAGCGAAATTTTGGGCTGAAAAGTAGCGAAAGTAGCGAAATTTTGGGCTAAAAAGTAGCAAAAGTAGCGAAATTTTGGGCTAAAATGTAGCGAAAGTAGCGAAATTTTGGGCTAAAAAGCAGCGAAAGTAGCGAAAAAAGTAGCGAAATTTTGGGCTAAAAAGTAGCGAAAGTTGCGAAATTTTGGGCTAAAAAGTAGCAAAAAAAGTAGCAAAATTTTGGGCTAAAAAGTAGCAAAAGTAGCGAAATTTTGGGCTAAAATGTAGCGAAATTTTGGGCTAAAAAGTAGCGAAAGTAGCGAAATTTTGGGCTAAAAAGTAGCAAAAAAAGTAGCGAAATTTTGGGCTGAAAAGTAGCGAAAGTAGCGAAAAAAGTAGCGAAATTTTGGGCTAAAAAGTAGCGAAAAAGTAGCTAAAGTAGCGAAATTTTGGGCTAAAATGTAGCGAAATTTTGGGCTAAAAAGTAGCGAAAAAGTAGCAAAATTTTGGACTAAAAAGTAGCGAAATTTTGGGCTAAAAAGTAGCAAAAGTAGCGAAATTTTGGGCTAAAAAGTAGCGAAAGTAGCGAAAAAGTAGGGAAATTTTCATTTATAAAGTAGCGAAAAAAGCAAAATTTTGCGCTGAAAAGTAGCGAAAGTAGCGGAAAAAGTAGCGAAATTTTGGGCTAAAAAGTAGCGAAATTTTGGGCTAAAAAGTAGCGAAAAAATAGCGAAATTTTGGGCTAAAAAGTAGCGAAATTTTGGGCTAAAAAGTTGCAAAAGTAGCGAAATTTTGGGCTAAAAAGTAGCGAAAAAGTAGCGAAATTTTGGGCTAAAAAGTAGCGAAAGTAGCTAAAAAAGTAGCGAAATTTTGGGCTAAAAAGTAGCAAAAAATGTAGCGAAAGTAGCGAAATTTTGGGCTAAAAAGTAGTGAAAGTAGCGAAATTTTGGGCTAAAAAGTACTGAAAGTAGCAAAAAAAGTAGCGAGAGTAAAGAAATTTTGGGCTAAAAAGTAGAAAAAGTAGCGAAAGTAGCAAAATTTTGGGCTAAAAAGTAGCGAAAAAGTAGCGAAATTTTGGGCTAAAAAGTAGCGAAAGTAGCAAAATTTTGGGCTAAAAAGTAGCGAAATTTTAAGCTAAAAAGTAGCGAAAAAAGCGAAAAAGTAGCGAAAGTAGCGAATTTTTGGGCTAAAAGGTAGCGAAAGTAGCAAAATTTTGGGCTAAAAAGTAGCGAAATTTTGGGATAAAAAGTAGCAAAAGTAGCGAAATTTTGGGCTAAAAAGTAGCAAAAAAAGTAGCAAAAGTAGCGAAAAAGTAGCAAAAGTAGCGAAATTTTCGGCTAAAAAGTAGCGGAATTTTGGGCTAAAAAGTAGCGAAATTTTGGGCTAAAAAGTAGCAAAATTTTGGGCTAAAAAATAGCAAAAGTAGCATCAAACGAACGACAAACATCAAACGAACGAAAACAATGCGTTCGTTTCTGCCGCGAACGCATACTGAGCGACGTGGTTCTATATTTGGCGCTTCTCTTACACATGCTTTGTACCAATGTTATACAGTTCATCTTATAGAAAATTTTATTGCGAACACATTGGTATAAAAAAGAAATACGTACATAGAAAAGTAGGGTCAGGAAACGTATAAACTTTCCAAGCATGATTTCCCCCCGTGTTTTCGCCAGTGCGCTCGCGGCTAACTACTCTCCACTTCACACACTCTTGCGGGTGGGTAATTACCTATATTAAACATTCATATGCATATGTCCGTGTAGAGAATTTTATTGCGATTCCAATGATACCAAAATTAGCGATGTAGGACAACTGTAGGCTTCGCAACCATTAAGAAAGTGGAAACATTTTGTTGCTGTTTGGCGCTCTCGGCGAGTGATCTGCATAGTTTTTTATTTGGTGTTGATACTCCTTATGCTTGGGCAGCATTTTATAGGTATGCTCTTATAGACAATTTCATTGCGAACACAGTGATACCAAATTTAAATACGTGCGCCTTCAATTATTGTCAGGACAGTCAAAAGAGTGTACACTTTTTCGGTCTTACCGCGTAGGCGCGCGAAGTGCCGAAAGCATCTGGGGTATTGTTTTTTTTTAGCGCCGAGAGCGCGAAAGTGTTAAGTTAAAGTGCCGTTTGTGGGGCGTATACTCACGACGCACCCCTGGGGGGGCCCCGGCAAGATCGGCAACATCTCTCTTGTTGGGTGTCCTGCCTCTAATTATGGCTCCATGGTGGGTATGGGGGCACATTCGTGAATGAAAGTATTACCTCTCATTTCCATGTCACTGAATATTGTTCTTATGACTTCAGGCTCGTGGGGTGGGCGACCAAGCCCCCGAGTCGGACTGTGTTGGAAGACCAGGCTCTGTAGCCCCCTGCTACATTGGGCCCAGACCTAGCACCTCCTTTAACCCTCTTGACTACTCCCCCTGGCTCCCCTCCCTCCTCTCTGGTTGGGTTAAGCCATACGCCCCCAACGGTGACCACCTCGTCCCCTGGCGAGGCTCAGTCTCACATTGTGACTACTGCACATACAGACTCCTTATACAATGGAATGCAAGTACTGTACTGTAATTATCAAAAGCCACCAAAGCCACAAAGACTATGTAGCACCATCAGTGTCCCTGGATATTGAAAAAGTGGTAATCACTAGGATGCAAATACTCAAAAGCACATTAGGGCAAGCAATAAGAGTACACAGTTTCTTACCTTTAACACAGACAGCTAAAGGTCTCATCGAAGATTGATCGAGTAAGATTTGGAGTAATGAATGGCATTTCAAGAAATAGGACAATTGAAGAAGCTTCATTGGCAGTGTCTGGGCTCATTTAAAGGTAATTACCAATATGGCTGGGAAACCTGCAAAACTCAACTGTCTTAATGTACTAGAAATTAGAAAACACCAATTTGGATTAAATGACTGCAGAGCACAGTCAACCCACATTGAGAAAGAGCACCGACAGAAAAGCACTTGATGAATAGCATTCAAATTTGCATACAATTATTGCATACAATTGCAATACATACAGCAGTAAAAATGCTAGTCTCCTGAGGAGTTACACAGCACATATACGTTAGGCTCACAAACACTAGAATTGATCAAACCACACACTAGAAAGTGAAGGGACGACATTTCACTCCGTTGTGGACCATTCTCGAGTCGATTGTTGACTTGAGAATGGCCCAGGACGGACCGAAACGTCATCATCTCTTCACCTTCTAGTGTGTGGTTTGGTCAACATATTTCAGCCACGTTATTGTGACTCCTCGTCTGCAACACTACAGAGTATTCAAACACTGATTACAGACTAGACCCATCTGTGAAAAATCCAACAGAATTAGAATGCAAAACCAACTTTTAAAGAAAAGATTTCATAATAGGAAAGGTAGAAACGTTTCTAAGTTGAAAAGAACGGCAACCACAAAGATCTTTGCAACAGAGGCTCCCCGGAGCTATCCAGGCTCGGATATATTAGACTTTGGCATCAATGTGAATGGAGTTCTAGGCCTACTGGGGATCACAAGCCAGAACCTGGCCCCCTCAAAGAGGCACGAGGAGCAATGGCCTATAGAAACCCCCGTGTGGTTGGAAGAATTCTGTCTGCCATCGACCAGGTCAGGCACCCAGAAAGGTAACCGCTCCAAAACAAACCCCTATTCTGGTTAAGAAATTGCTACTGAAAGACAAACTAGTGGACAGAACTCCCCAAACAAAAATGAGTAAACGAGCACGATGTCACCATGTTGCTGTACTGCTTGTCTGCAGCCCCAGACCCCTCACGCCGATCCATCCTTCAGTTCTGAGGCTGGATATCAAAAACCGCGAAAAAGAAAAACCATCAACTGGAGGGAGGGAGGGTTGCCGAGGAGCCTTCAGGTCTCACCCAGAAAATGATGTTTCATTACATTCAACGCTGGTTTTCTTGGGGGAGCCTCTTCGGCTTCCTGGAGCTTCTTAACCTAAGACAAAACCAAGAGGGATTCACCCGGGAGGCGGTCAGCATTCGCCTCTCAACGTGAAGTCAAGACAACGGAATGCAACTGCCAATCCAATGCAACACCGGCCCAACCAGGACCTGGAACACTGACTAGGTAACGTGCGGCCAAGACCCTGTTCGACCTCCAAAAACCCCGTGCCCGAATGTCAGCCCAAGACGTGTTACTGAAGACGGCAGCCAGCGCAGCAAACTTACGAACATTGTGGGCACAAGGATAGACTGCAGGCTGGCTGGACCTAATAACCCTGCGGGTGACCTGGGAGACCCTGGAACAGGGATGAAGGGAAACCGGGTCAACCCAAAGTGTGTCCACAGTCACAGAAGCCGTGGTGCGCAAAAACCAACGAAGAGCCACAACCGCACACAACACATGATGCACCCCCGGCCTGACCAACCAGGCATCAACAACCCAAGCCCCTCCAGAATCGTAAACAGCAACAAACCTCGCAAGACTCTGGCTCGAAGGTGTCACTGACCCAGCAGGCAGCATGACAGGCATGAACGGTGAAGGTCACCCGGAGACAAGGGGACCAAGCAATCCTCAAACTCGCACAAGGCGAGGGGAAACCCAGGGGTCACATCCATCGTGCCCCCATGGGGATTCCCAGGGTCCTGAGACGGAACTCACGCTAAGGGAAGGCCCAGGCAGGGTACTGCTAACCAGCGCCCAAGAGTACCAACTGCTAAAGCTGCACCCTTGGGCCTCAAATGAAGACGGATCTTCACATGGGGGTACACTCACAGGGGCCAAGCGAGGGACCACCAAGAAACAGCATGACACCCCCAAGGCACAGAGATTGAGGATAAAAACAGGAGCTAGAGTCACATGACCGTTGCCAAGCACATCAGCCTAAGAACTGATGGGTGGATAGCCAGCGTGAGGGGTCTGGGGCTCTCCTTTTCCCCTCCCAGGGGAGGGGGGAGCTGCGCTGACAAGTGGCGTGGCAACATTGTGACATCATGCTCGTTTACTCGTCTTTGTTTGGAGAATTCTGTCTACTAGTTCGGCTCTCAGTAGCAATTTCTTAACTAGAATAGAGGTTTGTTTTGCAGTGCTTACCTTTCTGGGTGCCTGATCAAGTCAATGGCAGACAGAATGCTTCCAACCACAT
Source organism: Procambarus clarkii (assembly GCF_040958095.1). Taxonomy (NCBI): domain Eukaryota; kingdom Metazoa; phylum Arthropoda; class Malacostraca; order Decapoda; family Cambaridae; genus Procambarus; species Procambarus clarkii. The sequence goes on from NC_091196.1 coordinate 26,055,129, forward strand.
GGGGGTTTCTATAGGCCATTGCTCCTCGTGCCTCTCTGAAGGCACGGCCAGGTTCTGGCTCGTGGTCCCTGGTAGGCCTAGAACTCCATTCACATTGACTGATGCCTAAGTCTAATGTATCCATATGTGCCTGGATAGCTCCAGAGACCCGAAGAGGCTCCCCCCAGAAAATATATTAATGTTAAATATATCAAAATAAATTTAAATTAAAAAACACCTGTGCAAATATTGATTTGTAAATACAGTTATTGAAATATTGAATAAATACCAGGCACTGTAACATTTGATATGAGAAACCCCACACACATCATAAAGTAAATGATAATGGTCCAGGCCAGACCTTAAACATCATTAAGTTACACAACATGTTCTGTCCAATACCATTATTGTCACTTCCTTTATTTTCAGATGTGTTGTTGTTGGCCCTTTAATTTATCAGCCACATTATTGTGACAGGGAAAAAAGAAAGACATGAAAATGCTGATTTGTTTCATGCAAATGTCAGACATATATGATTGAGTTCGATCAAGAGAAGCCGCCTCAAATTGGTATACAGCAGAACCTGTTTCCTTTCTTCTTATTTCTTATATTCCAGTGAAAATTATTCTAACAATAAACAATAAAATTTATTCCAATGTTTGAATGATAAAAATATATTAAATATGAAACATATACAGTAGTATGTTTTTAACAAACTTATCAATGAAGCTAATATCTACAAGGGCCGTAGGAGGTTGCAGCTCTACACACAAATAATAAAACATATCCTTTATCCAGCTCCATGACATTGTCAAAAATACATACTGAATATCGTAAATTATGACGTCCTTGAACAGTTCTTCAACATAAGTGTGTAAGTAAAATCTAAAAGTTTCACAAAATCCAAAGATTCATTAGTAAACAAGAAAGACTTAACAAATATAACAACAAAATAAATGAAAGCAACTTTTAGTAATTCACTTTACTACATAAAATGTACATATGTGTAACTTTCATCCTTAGGACCAATGAGGCACCACAAAACCCAAAACGTTTTGCAAACATAAATTACAAACTTTGTCAAGCACATAAAATCTCCTAAATAATTAAATTTGTACAACATAACCTATGACTTTCCAAAACACCTTAGAGTACAAGTAGAACAAGTCGTAACACAACTGGACGAAATGTTTGTTGAGCAGTATACCTATAGGATATGCGTAGCACTGCACTCCTTTAGCTTTGTCAAGGGGGTAATAGCGTGCCCCAGATTCGTAAAAATGTATTAGCCCTAAGTAGGTCATGGCAGGCAGTGTTGTTGTGAACTATTTTCATCATGCATCATTTGACATCATTATACAATGCTTATTCGATGTTTTCAAAGAAACATACCTGTACTGTACAAATTGTATTCAATCCCGGTGTTTTACATCAATTACAAAAATTTGTGTCTATATATATATGCATATATAATATAATTACCACGTATTTTTTATATTATATTATATTATATATATATTATATTATATATATATATATATATATATATATATATATATATATATATATATATATATATATATATATATATATATATGTGTTATATTGTGAGTTTTCAGTTGCATATAGTCCTGGGAACCATTCAGGCTTGTTCGCATTTGTGTTCCTCACGTGTGCCCCAAAGAATGAGGTGATTTGATAAAATACTATGCCCAAGATTACCATCCGAGTGCCGGCTGGGGAGGTGCTTCAAATAGCTTCGGCTATCACCTCCTTATTGTCCAGTCATGATGGTCGAGTAGATTAAGGTGTCCTGTACATACCAGTTGCGTTGCTCCTAGCAATATGGGTTCGAGTCACTTCTGGGGTGTGAGTTTTCAGTTGCATATAGTCCTGGGGACCATTCAGGCTTGTTCGCAAATTATTTATTTATTTATATATATTTATATATTTTTTTATTTATATATGTATGCTTTCCAGATGCCTTGGGACTAAGACTTGACAAATAGCGTATACAAATAAGTAGTTCATTCAGAAAACCTAGGTGGAAAACCTTGACAATTTTATGACAAAAATTGTATTTTCTTTTTACTAATAGGAAATATGCAGGGTTTGGTCTGCTTGGTGACTTGATTATTGTTGATGGAGCATTGTTATTTAGATAGAAGAGGTGGTGAATGATGGTGGTATTGTGTTTGCTGAGGTGGAGATTAATGGTGATGAGGTAACCTCAGATTTGGGTCATCATCTGATGAGTCTGGTGCAGGTGGTTAACTGCAGATTTTCTTACAAGTCCTTATCTAGTGTTTCATCCACCAGTTCTGCTTTCAGTTCTGGGAACTTTATCCCGCTGACTAGGAGCACCTCTCTTAATTTTTTCTTAAAACTTTCTTGGCCCCAAATCCTTCAAAATCTACCTCGTTATCTTCCTCGAAAAACAAACTTGATGCAGGCCAAATTTCCTTTGACCCTTTTCTTAGTGTTGTTACCTTTACATCATGCACTAATAGTCCAGATAGTTGACTTTATTACTATAACTTTAAAAAGTCATTAACTGTTCCTGGCTGATTATTGAGATGTCTAGCAAGCATCCTTTTATAGTAGTGTTAAGGTTCGTATTTTTCTCTTGATCCATGGGTTGTATCAGTAAGGTTGTATTAGGTGGTAAGAATGTACCAATGATATTGCCATTTATTAGCTCGCCTCGTGGACTCATGGATGCATATGCATCACTTACGTAGAAGCAGCACAGCTTTGCAGTTTTGTAGGAGGCCAACACTTATAGTGTCCCATCCCCTCTAGTATAAAGTTCTTATTATACCAATTGACAAATATTACTAGACACATCCATCCTCTTAACAGATCTTTATATATCACAGAGAGGCACCAACCTGTCTTTAACCCTCAACATGCAGCTACAGTAAAATGGTTATACCTGCCTGCGTGTAAAAAATGAAACCATTCCCAAAAATATTTCTTTCATTATAGAATTATTAAATTGTATGACAAATATAAGAAATAACATACAAATATATTAATAAGTACCTTTTTTTACTGGGTGGAGAAGCTGTCAAAGGTTGTGCGATGGTCATGTTACCTGCTGTCAACACACAATGCCAACTTTGCTGACACCGAGGTATGCGAGACGACTCCTGTCTTCACCTTGGATGTTCCATTGTTCGCCACTTTTTTCCTATTTACAAGTTTGTGTGCCAAATACCTTTTTAATTCACAGATTTCACATAATCTACAACTAAAATAAAATATAATTGGTATAACCTGGGCGAGGGAGTAGTGTAAACTTTATAAACAAAAAATACATGGGTGTTGGGCTGGGTGATGACACAGGGCCTAACTGGCACTATATGGATGACAATACAGATGGCAACAAAGGTGTAAGACAAACCACAAGTAATTTTCAATTTGTGAGTGCCAGCTGCATTAGCACAGCACAACGCACATTCTCCGTTCAGCTTACAACCACCTGAAGGATCATCTTCATCACTAGGAGCCATTGTGTCTGTGGGTAACATGCCTGCACAAAACTGTCTCGTCCCCATTATAAAATTGATCTAAAGATAAATTTTGTTCCCGCACCATCTCCTCAAATGTAACTGTTGTTCTGAACCAGTAACGTCACCAGATAATCTTTCACCGAGTACTCTAAAAGTACTAATGCCATGGCAGAGTTTCAAGCTTCTGAACCAAGCTTTCAAGCTTCAAGCTTTTCAAGCTTTCAAGCTTCTGAACTGAAATCAGTGTATGCTCACTTCTCAGGAATTTTCATAGGTTAGTGAAACTCGTGTGCTTTTTCCACGAGCAGCCAGCCTGCCACTGCCTTTTTGGTCTCACTTCTGCTTGTACCACTGCCACACTGCATTATCAACACTCTGCACCATACTTTGCTTACTGCTTTTCTATTATGAATGGCTTTATCACTTTCACTTCTAGAAGAATAGTCAAAGATGGAACCTTTAGCTTTATTAATATATGAAAGCTTGCTAACACCATATTCTGTGCATACAACACTTTGAAAGATTGCACTCTCCACCTTACAGTAGTTTAACTTCTGAAATGTCATCACTGACTTCTTTCCTTTCTGTATCCCGCTTGTTGAAGCTTTCACCGACACAATGGATGCATTTTGAGCTGACATGGTGCATGGATATTCCTAGATTTTTATTATATCCAACAAAAAACACAGAATGAACATGGCAGTCTTGTGACAATTCAAAACAATGGGCCATGAATCTGTGACATCACATGGTTTAGAAGCCACTAGAGTGGTGGCTAACACTGTAATTAGGCAATCAAGAAGCCATCTCCTACCACACATTCCCCATCACTTCAATCCAACGAGGCCTGGCAGGCACTCGCCTCAACTTTACTGCACAATTTTATTCAGACGACCTGCCTCGCTAGTTTTTCATACTTATTTCGACAAACTCAAAACAGGAAAACAGGCATACGTGGATAAGTGGCATCCAGAAAGCATGTGGTCCTGAATGTACTCGCCTATTTGTGCATTCAGGATCGAGCAATGACTCTTGTATCCCACCTTTTAGCTGCCGGTTGTTTATAGCAGAAAATTTGTGTGTGTGTGTATGTACTCCCCTAGTTGTGCTTGCGGAGGTTGAGCTTTGGCTCTTTGATCCCGCCTTTGGTCCTGTGTGTGTGTGTGTATGCGTGTGTGTGTGTCAAAATTATATAATAATTGTATTCAATCATATATTATATATATAATATGACAAAGGGTGACATTAATGAATCTAGCATGATTCTTTATTGTTCATATGTATTTTCCTTCAGTTGAGAAGAAAGTTGAAAATTTTACTCTCCCAAGTTCACGTCACAGATGAAGTGCTTCACCTTCGCCTCATCTCTGGCTCCATACCCGGCAGCACAAAACTTATAACCATTCAAACTCTGCCTCTGATAATGTTGACAAGGGTCAATGACATGCTTCTCTTAGCATCAAGCCATAATAAAATTGTAACGTGAACTTTGGACAGTCAATTTTTTAACTTCCCTTTTAAGTGAAGAAAAACATATGAAAAATAGAGAAGATTCGTGCTAGAATCATTGATCTCATTCTTTGTCATATTCATTATATATGTATACATATACATATATATATATATATATATATATTATATATATTGTATATATATATATATATATACACACATATATACATACATACATATATATACATACATATATACACATACATACATATATATAAACACTGTATATACAAATCAAAATATGTTGACGTGTATAAAACAATGTTAATCATGACATCAACTTCTATAATCAACTATCCCAATAAAAGTTTTGTAAAATCTAATGTAAGTAGCTTCTTCATCTGAATTAAAATTTTCAAATGGTCAGCAATTTTCTAAACATTATTTTGTTATGCCTGTAGCCCCTTGCTGCGGAGGAAAGCATCATGAGTGGGATCGCGACCCAAGAAGTCTCTCAGTAAATCCGCAGCATCTTTCGAGCCACCAGGTTGTAGGATACGGATGCGATAGTCACTTCCTACTGCAGGATTCATTATGCCTTCTTTCTTGAACCGACTCTCATACATGTCCATCGAGAACACTTCGCTCCACTGTAGGTACAACAACAAATTTAATGGATGTAAACATTGAAACCACTAATAAAGTAAATAGATGCACATATACAAAATGAACTATCAAAACTATCAAAAGAACCTTCAATGTAAATGCAAGATGATTTTTCACTGCTGGGACAGCATCATACTAGAATTACAAGAACTGGTAGATGAATAATATATAAACAGCACAAGTTTCAATGATTCACAAATGTTGTGGGAAACTGAAAATGGAGAATCACTGATGCCAACGGCATTAATCAAACCAGGATAGAAAATGAAACCCTGGCGTCAGTCACAGAGTCCAGGCACACACAAACCACTTGCATCATGGCATAAGACTATTATGCAATGAAATATAATTTCTAAGGATAATCACAAATTATTTAACTGAAATGTAGTCTTTCACCTTTCCACAAATAACATGTATAAGTACCCAGTAGGCAAGCAGACAGTTAATGAGAGAACTATTTGACAAGTCTCTGTGATGCAAAATTACACTTGCAAAGATTCTAAGTTTACATGAATGTACCCTTAACAAATAATTCCAGGCAAGATTTAATACTCTTGAACCACCACCTCCATTTCCCCCCTCCACCACCAGGATGATCCAAGACAGACATTTGAAGAAATCCATGCAATGGCCAGTGCAAAATGTTGACCTGCAATAACCGAGCAAGATCCTTCTCGTAGGATCTGTAGGATCTTGCCTTAGGCAGCAACTGAGTGGGACAACTAGGGGAATTGTCAAAATCATACTGTATCTGTACCATGGATACTTGGTCAATACATTTCTGCCTACAAAACAAATATGAAAGGATATATAAACATACTTATATACTAACCAGATAACCATAATATTGAGCATCATATCCACCCGCAAGATGTCCAAAGTTCGCAGGCATATTAGTATTGGGAATGGGCTCAATGCCCATGATGTCACGGTAGGTTTGAGCAAACAGAGACTTCGTATCCGCCTGTCCTCTGGTGTGAATAGTTTGGTCAAAAGTTCCTAAAATGATCTGTCTTAAATTGAACCCTCCAGCATTTGCTTTGCGAGACTTGGCTAGTTTCTCAACTATTTCATCAGGAAGTGGAGAACCGGTCTGTAAATAAATGAAAAATAAACTGTAAAATTCAAGAAATTTGCCATTTTATGTATTAAAATTTTCAACATAACATGCAGTTATGCATGGATATATCCACTACTATTCCATCAAAGATAGTCACTATCAATTTCCATATCGACAATTTGGCAATACAATGTCTTATAATGTCCATGATCATCATCTGTGTTTTGAGCAGCTACTTAAGGTTCCCAGTAGGAAACTCTCAACCTTTATCAACATCAATAATGCTAAATGCTTAACGTCATTAGATCAATTTCAATATGCAGCTTTATGCAGAAGGAAGTAGCTTCCGACAATGATCCAACTGCCATGTTGTGGAATAGTGAAGCCCATGTATTTAGCATGATACATGGGTAATGGAAAAGTACTCCAATTCCCTGGATTTTATGAGCAAATATTAGTCATGTTTCTAACTGAGGTGACACAGTCACATCAGTGCTATACATAACCTCTCTCTCAGTATTGCAAAATGCACTCATTTTCTTCTTTAGTTACAAAGATTGTGGAAGCCTTAATATATAAATCCACATTACTGTATAATGGAATTGGGTACAAGTTATAGTTTCCATGAAATTACCATTTTTTATGAGTATCTGCAGATTTTTAACACCGTACAGAATATTATATTTATTTGCACAAAACACACTTGAAAATAGTAAATTAATATTAATTTTTATTTTACCTGATAATGTTCAGACATAAGAGATAGAGGCTCCTTCTCCCACACCCAGTTCTCCAACATCTGTGAAGGAGCCTCAAGGAAATCTCTCTCTACACGCGTTCCAGCAAACATAGAGAAGGTGGCATGTGCACAGATATGGTGCATCACATGACCAAACTCATGGAAGTAGGTCTCTACCTGAGAAAGAATAAAATAATAATAATAATGACACGTACATCAATATCTTTAACCCGAGACACTAAGTAATATTAACGATATGTCAAGAGCAACGTACAGATCATTTTAAGGACAGTCAAACGTTACCTCCGAGTGATCCAACAGAGCTGGTTTATCTTTAGTGGGTTTAGTGAAGTTACACATCATTGCACACACTGCAACCTGAAAAAAAAAGCCTTTATGAAAAATTTTCAAATGTATAATATTCTCTGTAATATGCAGTGCTTTCCAAGTGTTCGATGAGCTCAATTTTCCTGATACCATCTGCAATTTTGATTTTCCTAATACAGTACTGCCTAAGATTTAGATTTTCTTGCCAAAATTTTAATTAGGTTATATTTAGTCATATTCTTTTACAATTGGCTACATTTCAAGTATTTACAAAACTAATATAGGGCAGACTCACTCTCATTACTCAAACACATAATATCTTACCTGTCGCTCATCATTAGCAGCAACACACGAAGGCTGAAGAGGAAAGATGGCAGCATGCCCAAACTTGCCATCCCGAGGGTACAGGTCCAGGAAGAAATAGCCCATGTGCTCTCCAGTCTTCAAGTCATTCACACGATACTACAACATACAATAAACTTTTCAAAAATTATACATTTCAAAAAATAATAATAATAAATAATAATTCTAATTCTTTCATATGGAAAAGTTGTCCAAAATAAAACTACTGTTGTCTTTGTTTTTATTTTGTATAGACAAAACCATAATAAAGTTTTGATTAAAAATTTTGAAACATTTTAGCTCATTTATCTGAGCTGATCAAGGTTGTGCTTAGTGCTGTAACAGGATAAAGCACTAAGACAATATATCTTTTATAGCACTTGGAAGGGATATATGACAATCAGTAGTTGATATGTGATAAAGGAGCAAAGAATCAATGCCCAATCACATGGACCGTCGGGGACTGAATGTCGACCCTGCCAGCAGTGGGACCCGATACCTTCTGCTCAGCATAACCGAGCAGAGTGTATCGGATACTATCACTAAACAGGGATTTATGTACAGTCAGGCAAGACAACATTCTGGCACCGGTACCACAGGAATTTTGTCTAACATCTCTGTCGAGTCAAAGTCTTAGGCACCAGGAGCTGAGGCTGTCGACAGGTATGAAACTGAAGTAGAAGTTCAGGAAGTTGGAAATTATGATTCAGTAAGCCTGGATAAAGATTACAGTAGACAGAAAAGTTTAACCGACAGCACTGACAGTTTGATAGGTACAGACACTGCAACAGTCTTCAATATATTCAGACCAGGAAAACAAACATTTGCAAATTCTATGTAAAAGGGCATTTGCAGACATAGATATTCTGGAAAGAGAAAGGGATTAGAATGCAGCTACTACTATCTCAGAAAATGTCTAAATATACTCAAGATGGGGAAAATATCCTTTTACAAAAAACATACAGATACCTGAATTTCCATCCAGACATGTGCCAAAACCTGACTTGAGGAAAGAAAATTCTATGACCTCAGCTGCCCAGACTTTCCCTTGAAAGGCACAGAATGTTATACAATGAGTACCAAACAGGAAAATACAATTACACTCCACAACAGAGCTACAATTATGAGAGGCAATAAGACTGCAACAACCAGTACTGGTCAGAACAAATCCAATATACCCATGTATAATGGACCGGCCTGAAAACTCCCCCCAGCCAATATACACCAAATAGGGGTGTATTTTGACTGGGAGACGGAGCAACTCAACACAAAATCTCAGGGAAACCATATCAAACTTACAGAATAAGTAACTATGATGAACCAGTTCCTAAGAATTAAGATTAAAATGAAAATAGTCCTTACTAGTGATAAGATTCGAATTAGAAACTACTGTATACAAAAATCTCTCTAGTTCAGTACTATATATTCTTACTAATTTGACATCCTCATGCCACGTGTCTGCATCTGGCTCTTGAGTGAACTGAAGTCCAAGAAGAGTTTGATAGATATGTAGCAAACCGGATGTAACTTTTTCTAGAGGGAAATATTGCCGTACCTGTTGAAATAAACAAGGAATTACTGCTCCGTTCATTGAACAGTCAAGGCAGACCGAGAGTAAGTCACAATAACATAGCAGAAACAAATAACCCAATCTACTCATATGAAATTAGAAGAAAGTGACGACATTTTCGTCTATCCTAGACTCTTACCAAGTCTTTAAAATACTGAAGTTTGTTTTTTTGTCATTTGCATACTGAATTACAGTGGAAAAGTACTGTATTTCATAACCACAGTACACAACAAGTTTAATAAGAACTCTAATTTTAAACCCAAGATTTTTGTATCAAAATTAATTATCGTAGTTTTCCTTGGTCCCCCTATGCCATGCATATCTCAAAATATAATCTTAAAAATACAAACTCTTCCAGTTGATAGACAATATACAGCATTCATTAAAGTACAAATACTCTCACCCTTCTCTCTATATATACCTAAGAGTGGTTCCTGGGAGTTTTTCTACTTCACAAGCCTGGGTTGAGACCAGGCTTGTCTTGTGACAACCTGGTCCAAAAGGCTGTTGTTTGGAGCCACTCACAGGGATATAGTCGCTACAATACCTGATATATACAATATATATATATAGTGTATGTATGTATATACTGTATATGTATTTATTATTGGATTTATTTATTTTACAATATGGATATATTGTACAATGAGAGAGGGGCAGAAAGAATTGTTGAAAGTTGTATTTGTGTTCCTCTCAACATTTTAGTTATCTTTTATATTTGCACTTGAAATTATGGACGGAAGTAGAATCCACAACTTTTTCTCCTAATGTATTTAATTTACAGTACTGTATATACTTATCACTGCATATCAGTATTGTCTTACATCTAACTCGTTTGTATTTTTATCTTCTGTCATTTAGACAAAAGACTGTTCCTGTTCCCCCTTATCTTTTGGTCCTCTCTTCTAGGGCTGCCGGGTTGAGCAACCTTAATCTGTCGTCATAGATTAATTATCTTATCTCGGGACTCATGGTTGTTCTGCACACTCCAGGACTAGTGTAACACAAGATTAGATTGGCTTATCAGATTTGGGCACTAGCAAGAACTATGTTAAGGTTCTGAAGAGCTGTTTCTATGTCTGCTAATGCTGCATACACTGCTGATGGTATTCTGTTAAATCTATGTAATCCATCACTCACCTCATTTTGATCAACAGCATACATCTTCTCTTCTATCTGGTTCATATAATATCGAAAGTCCCAGAAGTCCAGTTTACCCGAATATTCATACCCATACTTTTCACACTGAAGAAAAAAGAAAAATATTAACTAAAAACTGGATATATATATATTTTACAAAAGATAAATGTTGTTTAATAGGGGGTAGTACCTTAATGATTATTAAGCTGTATCTTTATAGAATCCTTAAAGTTGTATTATATTCTTCACTTTACAACACCAGACTAGCAAGTTCTCATATCTGAAGTTGTGTACCATGTAGAATATAAGCCACTCTATTCCCACTCATTGCATTACATCAATCTATGTTTCAGTTTCTTTAGCAATATCTCACTGTATTATAGTTAATAAGTATTGTCATTATTTAGGGACATTACCTAAAAAATCTCCATTTGCTTAAAAAATAATAGTCACCTATTTTTACACAATTTCAATTTCTTCCACACTTCTGCAATACTCTTACTATAATTTTACTAAATCATAACAAAAATAATAAGTCAATAATACCTCATCTTTCTTCAGCTTGAGCATATCAGACCTCTCTTGCTGCCACAAGGGCTGGAGCCTTTCAGAGAGTCCCGAAAGAAATTGAGCGACGTTGTCGGGGGTTTTAGCCATGCGCTCCTCTAATACATATGCAGCATGATTGCTATAATTCAACAAATTAGCTTGTTTTTGCCGTAGAGTAATCAGCTCTTCAAGAATAGGAGTATTCTCTTCCATGCACCTGAAATTATAATACTGTATCAACATTATCACCACTATAATTATTTATGCTATTTCCGATAATCAGAAAGAGATACTGCAGCACACACAGCATATTTCCCAAAACATTGTGCACTACTGTAGTAAACTGAGGGCAAGCCTCTCAGCAAGCCGTCACCTGCCAGCAAGATGTTAATACAAAGCCCCAATGAGAAAAGGAAATGACCAAACAAGGAAGAATGGAAGGAGAAGGGACATGTTGAAGTCAGTAACGCACATCAGAGAGATGGAAGAAAGAACGTACATGCAGTGTGGGTTGCAGGAAGTGCCATGTACTGGGAGTAAATGTGATATAATCCAGGTCCATACACACTTATCAAAGCACAAGAATCTCAGGGGAAAACATCAAATGCACTAGGTACTAATTGCTAGGAGACAGGTCCTCAAGAGCCAGATCACATGGAAAAAGCAAATACTAACAAAATTGCAAACACTCGACAAACAAAAAAAAGCATTATCTTGACTGAGCCTCATTGTCAAACCATATAATACCAGAAAAGTTAGTTTTAAAGGATTGTTGATCGATACAATACTGCAGTTACCACATAAAACAATTACTGTACAACAATGAGACTTAGCATTATTATTTCTTTAATTTTGATTGTAGTATTTTCTCCAACATCTATATTAATGTTAAATGTCCTATAATGGCATATACAGTATATAGCATTTAATCTATGTTTTGAAGATTAAATATGACAATTTTCAACTGTGTTATCTCTCTCTTTGTCTTACAGGGAAGAGGTTGGGGGGACTAATAATGATGATTTAAGAAAATTCGTAGGAGCAGTGATGAGGGTTCGAACCCATGTGGTGGATGTTCCCACGCACACGTGGTCTAGCGACTAGACCACAACATGGTATATGGATTGCAACCTTATACAACCTTATGCTAAAGAGTGAAAGAGAAGCATCAGAGGTAGAACAAGTCCTAGATGACAAAGCCAGAGTGCATGGAAGGATTGTGTGAAAATCCTGTTCCGGCTTCCATAGAAGCCCCAGGAAACCCTTGTGGGTTCAGTAGAACTCCAGGTTGTAATCCTTATACCATGTCATGGCTAGTCACTACAAGCCTGTGCATGGGACCATCCACTCCAATGGATGGAGTGGATGGATGGTCCAAATATCATGTCTGAATGGCACAAGACATGATTAATTACTATACTAAATACTTTTCTTTCTGATAAAATACTGTTGTTACCAACTCTTAAGGTGTTTGGTTGCCCATTACTTTTTCAGAATCCCACTTACTCCTTCCATTCACATTCATTTCCAATCCAATCTCCTTTACCTTGTGTTGATTTTGGGGCTCAAGGTCCCCCACAGCCCAGTCCCTGACCAGGCCTCCTGACAATCTTGGTTCTCTTTCCTCCCACTTTCAGATACCAACACATGTATGATGTGAACAACACAGCAATACTCACTTGGATTGACTGGCAGTGATCATTAGTCTTCTAGTGTCTGGCACACGGCACTTCTTAGTAATAGGGAACAAGTGTGGGTATTTCATCGTTACTTCTAATTTGCCATCTTCACCCTAGAACACAAAACATGGTATATATCATCAATGAAGAACCTGCAAAATAAATAAATAAAACATTATCAAAGTCAGCCAACCATTCAAAGCAAAGGTTTGAATGATTACAAGTTCTTGTGCTGCAGGATACATATTCCTCCAAAGAAATGTGTTGACTTATTGCAGGGGGTCGAACATCAGGAGTAAGTATCACTCTTGATGTTGAGATGCTTTTCATGCGTTTGCCTGTGGATCAGACTATTGGGATGATGATGGACAGAGTTTATTGGGATCTAGATTATACTCCCCTTGACTTCCCAGAAGGCACACTTTGGAAGCTACTCAAAGCATGTACCAAGGAGGCACCCTTCTTGAGTCAGGACATGTGCATGTATGAACAAGTAGATGGCATTGGTATGGGTTACCCCATTGGTGTCCTACTTGATAATTTTTACCCAGGTACCATCGAACAGAAAGTCCTTGTTGAATTAGGCTTAAAGCTGAGTGTATACTAGATAAGTAGATGACATATTCCTGCATGTCCCAGATATTGAGCACTAGCTGTGGCAAGTGTTCACAATATCTGGCTCATGAAAAACTCTCCTGACACCAAACAAAACCCCTTGAAAGAGACAAATGTAGTCTATGTCTCCACATGCCCACGTGGGGACCGACAGCCCCAATGAACACAATATATAAGCAAGACAGCAACATCCCATTTAAGGTGTCTAACAATGCATAAACAGCAAGGTCCTATCAAGGAACATATAGTCTCCACACATAACCCGATCATCATCAGAGACGTCATGAAAAAAAAATAAAATAAGACAAATACAATGACATTAGAAGACTGGACATTAGCAAGGTATTATATATCAAGCAAACCAAACCATCAATCAACACCAAGCACCAAATTACATTCTGCCATCTTCGAGAACACGACGAAACACAAAATACTGTACTGCCCCAGCTACTGTGGAAACATTGATTGATAAAGATGAAGCCTCCCAAGAGGTGGCACGGGCATGCATAGTCTGTAAATGGAAATACTGGAGATTGCTTAGTTGCAATGGACCTATTGCTGTAAGTGAGGTGCTTCACCCTCACCTAACGTTCATGTTCACCTCATCCCAACTATATACCCTGCAGCACAAGAACTTGTAACCATCTGAACTCTGCCTTTGATAACGTTAACAAAGGTTAACCAAATGCACGTCAGGTCAAATCAAATTGGAAAATAAACTTTGGAGTGTTAATTTTTCATCTTTCTTCTCAAGTGAAGAAAAAATAGCAGATTCGGGCTAGAATCATTGAGCTCACCCTTTCTTGATTTCTTTTATTTTCATTTCATTTGTATAGGGTGGGTTATTTGTTTTCAACCATGTTACTGTGACTAATTTTCTGCAATCCTAAATTTGTTAGTTACGGGTAAAGAAAAGAATGACTACAATAATGCAAGAGATATTGATGAATGCTGAAGAACCTTCTCTAAGACTGTTGGGTATCAGATAGAGGCAGGTATTTAATGAACAACAAAATCTGCATAAACAAGTTTATATTGCCTACTTCATAAACTTTATAAAAACTTGTGGTTAACTTTATATTTTGTATTTCCTCAAGCTCATCTGACAGCTTTAGCCCAACTTAAAATGTTTGCTCAATTCCATTCTTAGTGTATAAAAATCAATGATTTAGGAAAAGATTATTCAGCATTTATTGTTTGCTTCAAAGCATTGTATACACCTTTGATAAACAGAGTAAAGAACCAAGTCATTAACAAGTTCACAAATAAAGATGGTCTGTTGGCAACCCGTTCTCGCAAATTTAATAAGTCAATATTGACTTATTAAATATGTGCATAGGTGACATACTTAACATAATAGATACCCTTAAAAAGATTCATAGAAAACATCAACCTTACCTAACCTACTTAGTATGTTAAGATAAACATCTTATTGCTTCGTAATTACAATTATTACCTAACCTATAATAGGTATAGGTTAAGTAATAATTGTAATTACAAAGCAATAAGATGCTTATCTTAAGATACTAACAAGGTTAGGTAAGGTCGGTGTTTTCTATGAATCTTTTTAAGGGTATCTATTATGTTTAGTATATCATTTATGCACGTAGTTAATAAGTCAATATTGACTTTACGAATTTGCGAGAACGGGTTGCTGTTGGAAGGAACACATAATTAACATGGATCATTTTAGATAAAAATATACTGTACATATTCACCTTAAAATGAACAGTTTTCTTACACAACACAAATACAACATTAGAATAATTGAGGCATTAGAGAGATAGCAGAATTAAACAATTAACACAGTATATTTCTATTTTGAATAAAATGTTCAAAATAAGCATAACTCAATATACAATCACCACTGTCAGTAAACAAGTCTCATTTTCTTTTCTTTCAGTTTGGTGCAAGTATGTATGGACCATGAGCCAAACTAAGGAGGCTTTTTGAATGTCACACACAAGCTTTCACATGAGCAATACTTACCTATCTTAATTACAGCGCTTACAAAGGAATATGAATGTGTACCTGAGTAAGTTCATTAACAAAGTCATCAGGCATGCCGGCTAGTTCTTCTTTGGTGAAGAAGAGCTTCGTATTGTCTTCGTTTAGATTACGTTGGAACTTGATGCTCAGTTCTGACATGCGCATCTTTATTTTCTTGACCTCCGATTGTATTTCTTCCGACAGGTGAAGACCTAAAGAAGAAAAATTATAGACCAGTAGTGCTATACCGTATTTAGATTTTGCCCACCACGCTTAGATTACTAAATGCATCCTACTCTCATACATACTGTAGTCAACATAATTTACATTTAAAATTAAGAGGCTTTTACACAAGAACTATCATTTAACAACCCACATATGTTCAAGTATTTCTAGATATAGTAGTCCGAGCAGTCAAGTCCAAAAGAAGAACTCCTCCAAACTTTTTAAGTAATATAAATAACACAATAGAGGCTGGATCCAAGCCCTTATTGTCAATATACGGCACTCCTTAATCCAATGGGTTGCAAATTGCCTCATTTACAGTGTCAGTTGTGTGGGAGAATGTAAGGAAGGTCACAAAGTATGAAAACATGTACAGGGTGTATACTATTCTTAGATAAACTTTAAGATATGGAGGAATACCGAGTACCGACATAACAATGACTTCCATAAGATCTCCATAATGGATCGAGTGCCTAACAAAAACATAGCTATGAAAGGGACTCCAAGCTCTTGAAAGGAAAGTGTGAAAGTGTGTCAATACATATACTGTATTGACTGAATTGCAGTTCACTATTTCCTCATTAAATATTCATACTAGATATAGTACTAGTACATAATATGACTAAGGAGCCTAACAAAACAAAATTATAATTTTCAGTTAGATTAACTGAAAATTTCATGGAAAAATGTGACTGAAGATTGCTAATAGATCACGAGAGACATGGCAAGTGTGAAAGAAAGTACTGTATGGATGTACTTTTAATAGCGTACAAGAAGTGAAACAATCAAGCTAAACATAATCGGTTTGTCTATTAAGCACATTTTTAATAAACAAAACTCACAGGAAACACTTTCTAAATACAGTACTGTACTATAATTGTATGAAATGTTGAGGTGCTTATCTTGAGGTTATCTTGAGATGATTTCGGGGCTTTTTAGTGTCCCCGCGGCCCGGTCCTCGACCAGGCCTCCACCCCCAGGAAGCAGCCCGTGACAGCTGACTAACACCCAAGTACCTATTTTACTGCTAGGTAACAGGGGCATAGGGTGAAAGAAACTCTGCCACAGTGAATGTTTTGCTCGAGTGTGGTGTTATCGATTCAATGCGATCTTACCATATACAGTATAAGAGAAATGGTGAATGGATCTCTCTTTGAATATCTAAAATTATTTTTGGATATGGCTTCCCCATTTCTCTTGGAATAATACCTCCAAGTCTTATTCAAGAAGGAAACAAGGTAATGGTCAAAATAATGGTGGTGGTGGTGGTGGTGGTGATAGCTTACCATTACGTCTGCCATGAAGGATAAGCTTGGCAACGAGCCTCTTTTGCTCATCGCTGAAGCCCTCCAAACCATTATTATCTCTAAAGGCCACAACACGGTCGAAGATATCCTTCCGCATGCTGAAACATTTCAAAGTAGACTCAGTATAAACACTTGTCTTGTACAGTATTTCTAATACCAATAACCTTTGTTTTTCTAAATGCTGTCAAAACTTCATTGCTAAGCAACTTTGAAACTTTATATCAATTAGAAAATAAAAAAATTACATGAACAAAACAAAGATTTAAAAATGTAATACTTTACTATCAAACTTATATAATCAAATTTTCAGAAAGACGATACAGTACAGTAATACAATTTGTATTACCCTAAAAGAATTAATTCAATGCATAACTTTTATGCCATAACCTAAGCATTTAACAATTTAAAATACTGTACATTATAGATATATATATAACAAAAGTTCAGTATTATCATAGTCGATCAAGAAAAAGATGCTCACACTAGTGATCTCAGGATATGAACAGAGTGGTGGAGTACAGGGAGTGCACAATGATTACAGGAGGCTGTAATGAGTTTCTGGACTGTAACAATACTCCTGATTATATGCGGAATGATTAGAATTGTATGTTTTTTGATCTAATATTCTTTAATTGATACTTACGAAGCCAACTCTTTCTACATGTACTTTATAACCATTATTTCTGAATATAACCCTCAGTCATACATATTTATATATTACCCAATAGTGAATATTAATATCTATACAGTATTAATATATTAAACATACATATTAACATATTTAGGGAGCAGGTTTTCTCTAATACACATGTCATTAAACACAACAGCACTGTGACTACTGTTAATTTTCTTTTGGATATTATCCTTTCTACATAAATTCCTTCTATCATCTAGAGGGTGAAGAAACACCAAATCACTTAATCTTTCCATTTAATTTCTTCAATGTTATGTCAAAAATGAGTCTCTTCTGGAAAATAATGTACTCACCTAACTGTGCTTGTGGGAGTTGAGCTCTGGCTCTTTGGTCCTGTCTCTCAACTGGTGTACAGATTCCAGAGGGTTGTGTATGTGTAATATTGTACTTGCCTAGTTGTGTGTATATGTGTGTGTGGTCAAGCAATCATCTACCTTCACAACCTTACAAACTAAAATCACGTGTCTTTAACCATTACCACACACCTCATCTCTACATCAAATTCTTCAAGCTTCTGCTCCGCCGTACTGGACGCCTCCCGCACAGCTTTGTCCGTTGCTGCATGTTGGGGGAAATCCAATGGAGACCCCAGTGTCGTTCTCTCTGCCATTAAATCTGCAAGTTGCTACAGTAAAGAGAGAGAGTTTTAACATAATGAAATCACAAGAATTTGACATATCTATGAGAAAATATTCACGCAGTACAACGGGATCATACCTGCATCCTTCAAGAGTTCTGGAATACAGATTTGATCCCATCTTATGGCTTCAATATTTTCTTACAGATTCTTAGATTACCCAATTTCCATCATAAAATATTTGGCATTATATGGTAACCAACTAGTCATAAGAGTTCAATGTTTCACACATTGGTATTTATTTAAAAACAAATTAAATTTGTTTCATGCATTTAAAGAATTAGTATTATTATTATTAAAATGTGTGCTGTTAGGGAAGGTGTAATAGTTGAAATAAAAATTATTTAACCATATTAATACAACGAAACCTAACTTGACTAAACCTCACCTAACAGGGAGTACTGTATTAACCCCAAAATTTAAACCAAAATGAAAGTTTCCTGTTAACAGAGCATTTAGTGTTAAGATGATCAGGCAGTTTTCTTATACACTTCAAGAATATTAACCAACATTATTACATAAAAAATGAAGTGTTGCACCAAAGGAATGGTGGAAAAATGAGCATTTCGTTCCCGAGAAAACAAATAACCCAAATTCTTAAAACATGTGGTTGCACAAAATTTATAAAATGTCTGTAACCATTACTTAACTTACTAAGCCATTCCCATTCACTTGCCCCCTCCGATAAGATAATTTTGCAATTTCCCCCGAGCAAGGATTGTGACAAGTCTGGTAGGTTACACTCTTGACACTAGTGCCACATGAAGATGTCTCTAAGGGTACATAAAAGATGCTAATGGAATACTAGAGGTAAGTTCAAGCCTGCCCAGAATGACTGAAGATAAATTTCATGTGAACTGAAAGAATGCAATGTTCTTCCCTGGTATCAAACGGGGCTGCCACACGAGAGCTTTACCTAACTGCACATTGTCTTGGCAACCTATAGTACTATTACCCACAAACATACGAGTCTCACCCACAACTTGGTTCTCAGGCCCCAAAAGAACTGTATCAGATCTTCAACCACAAGAGCTGTATTAAGTCACAGGCAAAACATCTACAAATAAAGTACACTTACCTTGATAACATTTTCATATGTAACTTTGTCCAGCGGCAGTGACGCAATGTTATCATAAGCTGTTCGTTGCCTGAGAATAAGTTTCTCAGTGTCTTTTTCAATATCTTCTGGAGTCACCCTCTGAAAGTCATACAACCCATTGATTCCCTGAGGTGTTGGCATGGTGCTGGTGATCTGTATTAAAACATCAACCATATAGTATTATTTTTGAAAATGCTTAAATATTCACAATAATAAATTTAAAAATACAGTAAACAAAAATATTAGAGAGAAGGTTACTTCACTACAATACCACAAAATTATCATCATACACTGGCAACCTTCAAGTGCAGTCATATAAAAAAATTATCTTAGAATGTTGCAATACTGCAGAAGAGAGTTTTTTATACAAGTTTCCAACTACAATTCAGTTACAGTGACACCTAGGGCTATGAATTCCTCTATTTACGAACTTATTGGGTTATGAGCTCGATTTCTTCGTAAAATGTCAATCGGCTTATGAGCTTTGCCTCAGGTAACGTAGTTTGTTGATACGCGAGTGGGCGACCTAGCATGTGGTTCCTGGTGGCACAGTCACTCGCCCTTCAGTTTACCAGTGCCTCCCGCTTAGTGATGATTGTGCATGAATTCTTTGTAAAGAATTTAATTGTTTTTCGGCTCTTTTGGGGTTTTGAACATAAGAGTAATTATTATATATCATGCCATGGGTCCCAAGAAAGTCAGTGGTAAGGTTCATCCTAAGAAACCACATGTGAGGATGACCATAGAGCAAAAACAAGAGATCATTTGTAAACATGAAAATGGTACACGGGTTGTTGAACTAGCTAGGCAACACAACAAATCTATGTCAACGATATGCACTGTAATTGCTAAGAAAAAGGACATAAATGCTAAAGTGGCAAAAGGCTTATCAACAATCACGAAACAAAGAATACAAACATTTGAGGATGTCGAAAAGTTGTTATTAATTTGGATACACAACAAGGGGTTTGAAGGTGATAGCATTTCAGAGGGAATCAATTGTGAGAAAGCAAGGCTATTGCATGAAGAGCTTTTAAAGAAAACCCCTGGAACAAGTGATGCAGATACGAAAAAGTTTAAGGTGAGCAGGGGATGGTTTGAGAAATTTAGAAAAAGAGGTGGCATTCACAGTGTTGTGAGAGTTGCGAGTGTTGTGAGTTGGAGGAGGAACACAGCAAAGAACTGAAGAAATCCTAGTCCTTCACAAGGGGTAGCAACAAGAGGCAGCTGAGGAAATTTCTTCAGGGGAGGAGGAGGCAGTACAGAATGTCTCTTCCTCAACAATTAAGAAGTGGTGTAGACTATGGGAAGAAATGCAAACATTTGTTGAAATGACTCACGCAGAACAAGCTGCAGTAGGCCATTGCCTTAACCTTTTTAAGGACACTGATGCCTCGCTACAAACAAGTGTTACAACATAGGGGAAAAACAAGTCTTTATGGATAGGTTTTTAGTGAGAAAAACAAACAGTGAGCCACAAGCAGGTCCTAGTGGTATGCAGGCAAACTTGCCAGAGAGAGTATTCCAGAGAAGTCATAACTGCCTGATGTTATAATGGAAGGGAACTCTCCTTCCAAACACTAACACCTCTCCTCCTCCCCCCCCCCCCTCTCCTCACCGTCTTCCATCCATACGACAAAGAGAGTCATCAATAAAGGTAAGCAATAACTTGTACTGTACATACTATAGTATTAAGTATTTGTGTGAATTAGGTATGAAATATATTTTAAAATTAATATTTTAGGAAGTGTAGAACAAATTAATTCAATTTACATTATTTCTTATGGGGAAAATTCTTTCGGGTTGGGAATTTTTGGCTTACGAAACATCTCTGGGAACGGATTAAATTCGTAAAGGAGGGGCCACTGCACATGGAAGTAACCACACGGAGAAATAATAATTTGGAGAGCTTGCATGCATTTCACACAATCACAATCACAATTTTACTCCTTAATTCTGGATGTCGAGAACAGGTAGCCTGTACTTGGGCATATCATATTCACCCTTGACCCATATACTAACCTTCCCGAGAGGCAATTTTTTTCGTTGCATCAACTCCCAAGTACCTGTTTCAGTGCTAGGTGAATGGAGGCATCAGGAGAAAAGATATGTGCCTAACCATTTCTGTCCTTCCTTGGAACTATGTTAAAGCCATTAAAGTGATTGGAGTTATGCAGACAATAAATCACAATAAAATGGCTGAAAATTAAACATCCAACCCATAAATCTGAAAATGAAAGAATTGACGGCATTCCATTCCATCGTTGACCATTATCAAGTCATGTAATGGGGGGAAAAAGTGGACAAAGCCAGTACATAAGGTAAAAGTGAGATAAATGAAAGAAAGCGAGATGAAGTGAGAAAGAAGGAAGTGCACGAAGGTTGATGAATAGGAACTTTCTCCACCCCTTTATTTTTTCTTCCATTATATGACTTGATAACAGCCCAGCTGGCCCAAAACTGTCATCAATTCTTTTATTTTCAGATTTGTGGGTTGGGTGTCTTGATAGGAATTATCTTAACTATTTCAATGTAGTCTAAATTACTCTACCTATAAATATCTTTGCTGACTTATTTATCCCTGGAACTTCCCTCCTCCCCCCCCCCCCCCCAAAGCACTCACAATATGCACTCAACACACTCACCCAGCCAAGTGCAAGAGTTACGGTATCACCTGCAGTGCATTCAATTGTTCTATAATTATATAATATATACTATATTCTATTATATAAACTATAATTCTTATTCCCTTTAGTTCCAGCCATCGCCCCTACACCACCGAACAATCTGGTCTAACATAGCTAACAAGATGGTAACTCACACTCAATAATCTACTAAAGATGCAGCGGTTTAAAGGTGTTGCGATGCTGTAGCGCGAGCTCGTGAAGACACCACCACCAGCAGCAGATGGACAGACTCTCACCGTCTTAGATAAGAGAGCCACGCTACGCAAGGCACCGCACAAGACAGCTCTCATCGGTAAACACAGCAGACGCCAGCAAGGAGAGAGAGAGAGAGCGAGCGAGCAACGTGTACGAACGCCTTGGTTAAGACTGTCACCAGTTTATTATCTCATTAGATACTAATCTATGTACAATGTATACAATTATCTTTGCATTTTGTTTAATATATAGCGATTTTTAGCGACAAAGAGATCAAAGATATAATATATATTGCATATTTATTGGAATAAATAAACTAAATCCAAGTTTGTAGACACAGATTCGAATACAATGTTGTTGCAGAGACAAGAGAGGTGAATGAAGCGCCTTGACTAATTGTTGTCTCATAATGACTAATAATAATAGATCATTATGTTTGGGGACAGGCAGCCAGTGTGTGTGTATATATAACCTTTAAACACTCATTGTATTAACCAATGTATTTATTTATTTATTATTTATATATATACAAGAGTTCTTCATTGTTGCACATCTTATAACATTTAAATATTTAATAAAGCACACAAAATGGAAGGGGGTGGTAGGACTAAAGAACATTAGAACAGTG
This sequence comes from Procambarus clarkii, assembly GCF_040958095.1. Taxonomy (NCBI): domain Eukaryota; kingdom Metazoa; phylum Arthropoda; class Malacostraca; order Decapoda; family Cambaridae; genus Procambarus; species Procambarus clarkii. The sequence goes on from NC_091196.1 coordinate 26,078,223, forward strand.
GTAGAACATTAAAGAACACGTTGAGTTATATCGAGGTCTCCCTAAGGTCGAATTACTGATCCTGAGGATTTTTTGAAACTGGATTTTAAAACAACAGAATTTTGGCAATTACATATCAGTTATGACACTAGCTCTCCATATATGTCATCCTCCTCCAAATTGTTCAGAACTTTAGAACAGAACTCCAAATTGTTCAGAGAAGTTTCGATATGATCAGCCCTGTCATGCCTGGTTTGTAGTGTTGTTAGTGTCCTCAATAAAAAAATTGAATTTATAGGTAGTGGTAGACTTCTTCCAGTTCCTTCACTACTTTGGATTGAATTCTATCCACACCTGGAGCTTTGAGTCTTTTACTTTGTCAATGCTTTTTCTGATTATGTCGTATGTTATTATATCCCATTATATCCCTTAGTTCATGCATTAAACTCTTCACCTTCAAACATTTGTGTGGGTAATGTGATGTCATCTAATCTTTCTAGTGTCAACATTGATGTAAAGTACTCCTATTTACTGCTATTTACTTTTAGGTGAACAGGGGCATTAGGAAACAGGAAACGCGCCCAACCATTTCTGTCCCTCCCGGGATTCGAGCGCGGAATTCCCGATTATGAGTCGAGAACGAATCCGACTGCATTACCAGCAGCCTTTTTAATTACGACTTAACAGTTAACGCCCAAAATCTTCACATGGCACTAAGTCTTCATATAACACGCCAAAATTATCATATAACACAAAAAAAAATGTTCATAAATATGCTATTAAACTTTCAAATGCGTGAAAAAAATCACATTCTTAATTTTTAAGAGTTTACCCTTAACTCTAATAATTCCCACCATCCAGCTAGATTCAAGTTAGTTTTCTATGATAACATTTATTAGGGTAACTAATACAATCTTTTTTTGCATTTTGAATGTCTCGGCATTTAATATTTCTCTCTCTCCCTCACGCAAATATAAATCAATACTTTTAACAAATAGCAAATGAAGTTTTAGCATTAGACCAGGAACAGGTATATCATATCTATGAGTTACATTTAAAATACATTAAGTTAAACATTTTACTAGTGGCTTTACAAGAATGTAATTACTATGCTATGTATCCTCACAATCCCAATGTACCTTCTTGTATATATATAAATAACTAAATAAATAAATATCAAACATTAATTGACTACCTAGATAAAAAAATAAGAGTATTAGACTTAAATTATGGCGTTTCCGTTGTGATTGTATATGTGAGAACAGCGAAACTTTGCTATTTATACTCGACAGGAAGTTGTTGTTCCCAATGTATTGACGAGAGGAAGTTGGCTGCATCGTCGGCTGGGCTGTACAGATAGATGTCAGTAGCCTTGCGTGGTAGTAGTGGTGGTGGTGGTAGCCTAGTGTGATGATGGTGGTGGTAGCCTAGTGTGGTGGTGATGGTGGTAGGCTAGTGTGGTGATGGTGGTGGTAGGCTAGTGTGGTGATGGTGGAAGCCTAGTGTGGTGGTGATGGTGTTGGAAGCCTAGTGTGGTGGTGATGGTGGTGGAAGCCTAGTGTGGTGGTGATGGTGGTAGGCTAGTGTGGTGGTGGTGGTGGTAGGCTAGTGTGGTGGTTGTAACACATGGCCCTGAAGAAGGACTTGGGGGAAGGGACTTAACACGTGACTTTCCTACACGTGCACCATTATGTAAATAAACTTAACACATCCAATAAAGTCCGGAAAGGCGTTTGTAAGGACTTATAGCCTCATATATATAAACTCTCTAGGATAGTACAGTTGGGTTCGTTCTAGACTCTCAATCGGAAATTCCGGGTTGGAATCCCGGTCGGGATATAAATGGTTGGGCGCATGTCTTATCACCCATCCACAGATCCCAAGTACCAGCTATTGGTACTGGTAATGGCCCCAAAGGGCCTCCACTTACGGGCTATTCATGCCCATGCCCCCCTTTTTAGCGGCTTAATCTTTATCAATCAATCAATCCTATCACCTAGCAGTAAATTTGTACCTAGGAGTTAGGTTGTTGCATCCTGAGGAGGGTCAGTAGTTCGACCTTGAAGGGGGGAGAGAGGGAGCACCTTGATACAAGCCTAACATGTATATATATTCACTGGCTGCCTGTCCCCCCATCACAATGAATTATTATTTAAATAGTAGAGAATCTTACCAATTATCGCTGCATTCGAATGAAAGAAAAACAAATTCAACCATTTTTTATAATATATGAAATTGATAAAATTGAAACATGCGGTGTGTATGTATGTGTAAAGCTTGTTTTGCTTCTTTGATTAAAAATACATTAACTGCAGCAATTAAAGTGACTAAATAGAGTTAAAAGTATGAGTGTTTCTTCCGTAGACTTTTACTTGAAACCAGCCTGACCCCGCCAGCCGGCATAAGCTATTAATAAGTTGTTAAAAAAAAAAAAAAAAAAATTCATTTCTTTCTTATCTGACTTTAATGTGATCCAAACATTCAGGTCTGATAGGAGATAAATTAGACTCCTAAAGTCCTAAAATCATTTGTGTAAAAAGTTACTAATTTGTTTAGATCTGAAACGTGTATGTTTGGGCTGCCCAAAACGTTGACCAAACAATGCTACGTAGTGAGTGCCAGGTTCGACTGACGGATTTCTCAACCCGTGAGCAGGAATTGGGTCGTTATCTCTCACACACCACATTACTGACTGTCCCGTCATTAGACCCTAAACACCTGCCCGATATGAGGCCTCGTCGGCCCCTTAAATTAACAACAACAACAACCTGGAGTTTTGCCTTTGTGTCAATATTTCATTCAAAATGATCTGCTACCAGAAATTTTAGCCAAATATCCCCAGTTTGCTAATTTTAGGTAATAATTAAGTGATTGTAACCTATCCACTGCTGCCCACTGGATGGGGGGGGGGGGCGGTGTGCAGGACAAACATATCAATTGTGACACTAGCTCTCCACCTATGTCAGTTACTTAATTTAGAAACTGTACTTGTGGTCGATCTTGAACCCATTGTTGATGTGACGACTTATACTGAATTTTGTAACTAGCTCATCAAAATTGTAACTTGCTTAGCTAAATGAACTGTGGGGTTCAGGCCCTGAGCCCATTATGTGCCTCTGTAACCCTTTCCACTACCACCCACAAGATGGGTATGGGGTGCATAATAAATGAACTAAACTAACTTCGTTCCTCTCGTGTATTTGAAGACATCTTCCTAATTCATCCAAAATCTGCTAGTGTAGGCTACCGATCACAAGGCCCTATGTTACTTAACCACTCTGCGAGATGGGGATTTTAGCCCCACAGAGCTCTTGATACACACTACGTAACTCCTTAATATGGTCTACGATAGCTGCAGAAATACACTAAAGTACGTCAACAATCAAAAATAATCTGATTTGACCTTACAAACCTCCTTCCCTTTAACTCCGCTGTTACTCATGTATAACTAACCCAGCAATTCAGCATCGAACCCACACAGTAAAAGTATTTCATAAAAGTTCCTTGCAACTCGTTGAAAACGACAACGGTGTTTATATATATATTTAAGTAATTATACAAGGTGTATCTTAGCACACGATCGGAGAAAAACACCTTCCTTACCTTACAACCCCCCCCCCCAAGTTAGCCTCTCACTTCTTTGCTGCGAAGTGCTTCACTCACACGGCGTTTGAAGTCGACTTTGCTTGGTCTGCCTTTGATGTAATCCTTTCATGTTGTCTGTGCTAGGATATATATCACCCGACACGCTACTCCCTCGCGAAAACAGGAAGAAAACAGTGGAGGGGGAAGAGAGAGACGCACACAAACACAGCCCCACACAGCACCACCGAGACCTTGGCGGCACGAGCCTAAAGTAACTAGAGAAACAAAAACAAAAAAGACTCGGGAAAATCATGTGCTCGTTATCCCTAAAACTTCCAATAATGTTTGCTAATATTTTCCAATACCTGGACACCTTTTATGGAAAGAACAAATAAATTTTAAATAAATGATCTGATTGTAAATTGTGTGTTATAGGATTTTATAAGGATATAAATCCTCGATATGTTCTGATCTGTGTGGTAAGATCACTACACTAAACAGGAAGAGACTATATAGTTAAAAAATCATTATCTAGACAAACAAAATGCCAAGTCTGTAGCTAGACATTTCAGACTGGTCCGTGTGCCAAGTGGCTCCTGCTGGCCCTGTCGCTGTGTCGAGCCTCATGACCCGACAGTATATTTCATACTTAAACACGCATTTTTAGGCAGGTTTTATCCAACATTTCAGACAGGTTTTTCCCCATCATTTCAGACAGATTTTCTCCAATATTTCAGACAGGTTTTCCCCATCATTTCAGGCAGGTTTTCCTCATCATTTCAGGCAGATTTTCCCCAACATTTCAGGTAGGGTTTCCCCAACATTTCAGGCAGGTTTTCCCCAATATTTCAGACAGGTTTTCCCCAATATTTCAGACAGGTTTTTCCCCATCATTTCAGGCAGATTTTCCCCATCATTTCAGGCAGGTTTTTCCCAACATTTCAGGCAGGTTTTCCCCAATATTTCAGAGAGGTTTTCCCCAACATTTCAGGTAGGGTTTCCCCAACATTTCAGGCAGGTTTTCCCCCAACATTTCAGGTAAGGTTTCCCAACATTTCAGGCAGGTTTTCCCTCAACATTTCAGGTAAGGTTTCCCAACATTTCAGGCAGGTTTTCCCCAACATTTCAGGCAGATTTTCCCCAACATTTCAGGTAGGGTTTCCCCAACATTTCAGGCAGGTTTTCCCCAATATTTCAGACAGGTTTTCCCCAACATTTCAGGTAGGGTTTCCCCAACATTTCAGGCAGGTTTTCCCCCCAACATTTCAGGTAAGGTTTCCCAACATTTCAGGCAGGTTTTCCCCAACATTTCAGGTAAGGTTTCCCAACATTCCAGGAAGGTTTTCCCCGTCATTTCAGGCAGGTTTTCCCCCAACATTTCAGGCACGTTTTCCCCAATATTTCAGACAGGCTTTCCCCTTCATTTCAGGCAGGTTTTCCCCAACATTTCAGGCAGGTTTTCCCCAACATTTCAGGCAGATTTTCCCCAACATTTCAGGCAAGGTTTCCCAACATTTCAGGCAGATTTTCCCCATCATTTCAGGCAGGTTTTCCACAACATTTCAGGCAGGTTTTCCCCAACATTTCAGGCACGTTTTCCCAACATTTCAGGCAGGTTTCTAATATTTCGTCCATAAATTCCTCCGTCGATTTCGTAACTGTAATCTACGCGTGCCTGACTTTCCGGCCTGACTTTCACCTTAGCCAACTACACAGTTCCTCAGAGAGAGTCTACAGTCTACAAATGTTGGGTTATCCTGGGCCCATGATTCATCAAGCATTTACACAACCACTTACGAAATCTATATATCTTTCATTAATCATGGCAGCTTTGTTTACATTTGTTTAAAAGACTTTATGAGCTCCGTAGCGCTGTGAGGCTCTGTATATCAATAATAATCTTGGGTTCCAAAGTTTACCAGCTCGTCAACTCTAATATAGAGAAAAGCCCCTATGATTAAGGAAAGATGTATAGGTTCCGTAAATGCTTACTTAAATCCTGGCCAAGCATTGCAAGTAATGTCACGACGATCTTGAAGTGTGATCTTATGAGGTTTGTTCATTATAGTGGTTTCCAGAGCTAAGCCTTTTGTTCAATATTTATAAAATTAGTCCGTCGGATTTAGGAGCTATAAACTGCACACAGTAACTTGACACAGTAACCATTCTAGAGACAATTTTGGGCACTAATACGTCGCAACAGACGGTTTGGTGAAGAGTTTAAGGGAGATATTATATATATATATATATATATATATATATATATATATATATATATATATATATATATATATATATATATATACACACACACATATATATACATACACACAGCGTAAAATAGGGTACACCTCTGACAGAGTATATTCAAGTTTTGTTCTATATGATGGCATGAACATGGACCGTGCCTGGACCTGTGAAGCTAGTGAACGAGTGTACGAAGTGTACATGTGGGTGTGTACGTACCGTATCAGGCTTACACACTTAGAAATGCGAGTGGCAAATACATCTTCATTAAATGTATCATCTACTGGGTATTTGCAAGAGTTAAATTCGTAGCTCAACGGTGCCCTTGTCGCCCAAAACTAAGAAAAACGATTATGGACTTCAGTGGTAATTAAGACTGATAAAGATGCACTTCAGGGACTTATATACACAGGTCTGTCATTTCTGGAGTCATTGTTCATAATCCCTTCATATGGTGTACTTATAATTACATCTTATCATGGCGCCATGTTGCAATAGTTCTTGCTCTGGTACTACAATGTTCACTTATACAGTGTTTACTATTTTAAAGTAAATATTTGGATTGGTTTTGGACCTATCAATCTCTGGAGGGTTATTAAGGCCACCACAATAGCTTACTAATCAACCACCACATACTATACTTATACTTAGATTATACTTTACACTATCTACTATAGTCCAGGACTATACATACTGAGAGGCAGATAATACCTGTGAATATACCCCACTTCATCCATTACTTTTAAATTAACTCATCACATGTGTATAGTTAACAATTTCACTTGTTAAGTGAAAGTGTAACAATTAAGTGTAACAATTAAGTGTAACAATTTTCACTTGTTAAGTTAAGTGAAATTTCACTTGTTGTTTCACTTGTTTTCACTTGTCACTTGAAAAGTATATCATGTACACACTTGAGTAAATATAAACTGGGTTAAATTAAAACAATCACAATAAATTTTATAGAAAGAATTTACTGATATAAATAACATTCTTCTTACACAATATTTGGACATGTAGAAACATACAAAACGTAAAAATATACATCATACATCTATGTCATCTATACATTTAGGACAGTAAATTGAAGGAAATTGACTGAAATAGGAAACAATATGAAAACTTTAACATTTGCAAGACTTTATGAAAAATAGACTAGAAACAAAATGAACATAGCGAGAAAAAAAATCCTCCACAAAGCCTAGAAATAGTCAAAGTTTCAAACAATATAAGGAATGGACTATGAATGCAAAAAAAGCCAACCTGACTAGCACGATCAGGGGCTCGTTGCCCCCCAAGAGGCGGTGACAGCCTGTGTTCAGGTCAGTGGAATAGGCAAGGGAAAACGAGACGCCAGGGGATTCGATCCCTTTCCCCGCTCGGCTAGCCAGCGATGTTTTTTAAGAATGACTCGAGACTATTATAACCTTGGAAGGAAGCGGTAACTTCCTCTTCAATATATGCTTTCACCTCCCCCGGGAATTCCGAGACTAGAGCAGTGGCCGGACTCTAACATCAGCCGGCCGTAATAAGATTAGAGGTAGAGAAGAAAAAATCCTTTGGAAATGTTCGTTTGACTAGGTATAATATATATAAACAAGCTTGGAATATAATTAATGTAAAACTGTACAAGCAGATCTATGACACTAATAAATAACAATCTCTCTTGTTTTGTTTTTTTTCTCTCTGAGTTAAAAAGGTAGGCTCAGTACCTTTGATTTAAAGAGTCCTTACACTAAGTCAGTTTCACCAGTATGAGCGGACTAACTTTGGCTTGAGGCACAGCACCATAAATGGGGGTTAGCGGGGGTTGGAGCCCAACTTCACGTTTACGAACCTTCGAGACCTATAATACTTCAATATCTCCTTATCGGCGGAGATGTCGTAATAGCACAGCGGGTTCTGAAGAACGGCGTCCAACCCAGCACCCTCGGAACAGCTTCATCCTAGGACCACCACCTCACCCCTCGACGATCGCCTAGAGAATCTATCCTTAGGCGACGCCTACAGGCGCAGGCGCTGTGGGACGCTTACAGGAGCAGGAGGCCCTGAGGAACATCATACAGGAGCAAGTCCTGGGCTCCGCCTACAGGAGCAGGCCCTGGGCGACGCCTTCGTACGGGTAAGGGTGGAACAAGTTAAACAGCATGGCGAAGAGCGTACACGCCGCGTAGACCCCAAGGGCCACCCACCACAGGAGCTGCTCGTGGAGGCGCTGCTCGAAGTTCTTAAGTACTACTAAGCCTAGTGTAAGCCCCGCTAACGCTCCAGTAAGGTGAGCCACGTAGGATACAGGTAGCCCCACCGTCTCGTGGGCGTACCGGTCGTAGATAGCGAACCCCACATCAGCGCTCGCTGCGGGAGACAGACAGACAGTGGTTAGTCAAGGTCTCTCTAATTACACCATCTACCAATAGCAAAAAATGTCGATTCTCAATCATATACATGTATGTAGCTTTTGAGTGCAAGTCAGAGGGGGGGATGTTCGTATTCTATGTAAGGAGGGAACGCAAAACCTTATGACTAACACTGTTTACACAATATTTAGACATTTAGAACATACACAAACGTAAAAATATATAACATGTATATATTTAACATATATACATAACATGTATATCATCTATACATTCATGACAGTTACTTGAAAGAAATTGACTGAAATAGGAAAGCAAATGAAAACTATTTGCAAGACTATACAAAAAATAGACTAGAAACCGTACAAGGGTTCTATGTAACTAACATGTTAATACGAGATCGCCACCTCTCGCAAAAGTGTCACTTACCGACAAAGAAAACGCCGACGAGTCGTAGGATGCCAAACTGCATATTATTATAGTTTATTAACACATTGGCCAGGTGCGCGGCGAGGAGGGCGTACACGCCCCCGGACGCGCCCACCAGGTACACGTCGGCGTCGAAGACCGAGGTGCCCAGGGACCCGGCCAGCACCCCAGCAAGGTACACGGTGCCTATACGAGCCGACCCGTGTACCATCTCCAGTGGCAGGCCCACCAGCAGCTGCACCAACAGGTTGAACGCTAAGTGTACCCATCTGTACAGAAGAAAAAAAAAACAGCGTCATCATCTCAAATTTAACAAAATTCTAGGTAAATACTTGGGTTAAATTATTGATTAATATAACAGATTACCGGGTAACAATTTTTTGCCCATATACATATTAACCAAGACTAAATCACTATTTGTTACATTTAGTTAATACAAATTCACAAAATACTGCAAATTCAAAATATCTAAGGAGGGGAAAAAAACTTGGTGGCGGGGGCCGAGGTGTTGGAGGAGGAACTTACCCAGCGTGAAGGAAGGCGTAGAAGATGAATCTCCAGACGTGTTGGCGCTTGTCCGGTCTGTAGATGAAGATAGAGTCCACAGCCACGGGTCCCGCCACATTCATCTCTCCCGTCGTCACCGTATAGTACCCGAACACCCCCAACTGCAACAACAGAAAACGAAGATTCAAGACCAACTCTTCGCGACTTCGAAGCGTATACAATATATTTGCAATTCAATAGAGTAGCTTAGGCTATTTCTACCCTCCTCTACTTCAGGTCCTTCAACGGGAGTACAAATCACAGTGCATAACTCTCATGTTTCTATTGCTCACATCTACTACATCTTTCTTACTTAAAGAACCAAAAGGTGACAATAAAGGAAACTAGGAAGAGGCCTATTGACCCATACGAAGCAGCTATTTATTTCCACCCCGAACTCGCTCACTTTTTACGTCTAATCTTCCTTGGAAACAGTCTAAGAAATAAATCATCCGTTGTTTATATCCGGAGCAAATATAAACGTTTATAAATCTACGTGCATTAGATTCCTGGCAGACACACCGGTTCGGGTTTGGACGCGGCTTGTCCACGTGCGCGGGGGAGACGGGGACACACACACACACACACACACACACACACACACACACACACACACACACACACACACACACACACACACACACACACACACACACACACACACACACACACACCACAAACAATGCCAAACTGGCTAAGCCTCTCGCTAGCTCCACCTATCGACCACCTTTTCGCCACCTCCACCTTTTAAGAATAACTTGACGTTTTGCAATACTTTATCAAGACGATGGGTCACAATAACGTGGCTGAAGATATGAACACCAAACCACACACTAGAAGACGAGGAGACGACGACGACGTTTCGGTCCATCTTGGACCATTATCAAGTCGACTGTCTTGATTGTGACCCGTGGAGACCGGGTCACAATACTTAATGGTCCAAGATGGACCGAAACGTCGTGGTCTCCTCATCTTCTGGTGTGTGGTTGGGTCTTGATCCTTTATCGAGATTATATCGTGCGCATTAAGACTGGCAGATGCAACTTAATGCTGACAAATGTAAGGATTTGAGGCAAGGTAATGATGATAGAGTTACATGATACGAGCAAGATAGTGTTGAGATTGCGGTCGGATTGCGAAAAGGATCCGGGAGTTATGATTAATAAGAATTTAAAGTAAAAAAAAATCAATGCATAAATGTTCGAAAGACGGATTTATTTCTCGAAGCGTTAATAATATAACATCTGTTTTTTTTTATCTCTTGATTGTTTCAAGCGTAGGTTAGACATGTATAGGAATGAGTTTGGGCGAATATGAATAGGAGCTGCTACGTATAGGCCAACAGGCATTCTTCAGATGTCTTGATTCTTATGTTTTTGAACTCCTCTCCTTCTCTAATACTCGAGACACGAAAGGCAGACCCTCCAGCTGCTCCATCAACGAAGACCACCTGGACGAGCGTTACCATCACACTAACGAACAAGACGCATACACGTTTTATACTAAATGGAGAACCGAACGCGTGCCGTGAGAGCACGGAGGGCGGCCGGCATACCTGCCTTACCCCCGATGGCGCCACCGAACCCGCTGATGTCATGCAGAAAGAGAAGCCCTTGCCAAGCCGCGCGCCGCGTCACCAACGCCACAATTTCAGCCCATTTTTACCAGTCTTTCCGTTAACCTGTGTCCCTGAGTTTCTGGCGGTGGCCAGAGAGGCAGGATCGCGGATGATGGTAAAAGCCATCAGAAGGAGCTGATGCAATGTTCACAGACGCTAGACTACAAAACACGCGTCACAGCCAGAAATAAACGCGAATGCAGTTAGTGGTCGAGAGTGGCCGGGTCACGAGGTGTAGCGAGGCGGGGCAAGACCTCCTTCAGCTAGCCCAACCCTGACCTGACCCTGAGCCTCCTCCATCTCTCATCTAATTCCTCGGGTGGGAAAACAGTAGTGCAAAACATGGGCGGAAGTGCCAGTGGATGGGTGGAGCTTGTGGCGGAGTACAGCTGGCAGCCTCCATGCCTGGCACCGTGGCCCCCCCTGCCACCACCTAGCGCGGGGGAGTCTGGGCACTATCGTGTGTGCTCGCTGCCTAAACTCTAAGAGGTGGGGCGGCCAAGTCTACTGGGACGCTCCGGAATGCCCCCAGGCACCACAATCCGACAAGTGCGACATCGTCGGGGCCTTTTTGTCGGTGGCGGCGCGTGCCTGGCCAGACGGACGAAGACGGCCCCACCCACCCTTCACCGCTGATACCTACGATCACGGCCCAGAACCTAAAGCACGGTCTCTGCAAACACAAACAGGTGACCTCAAACAGGTAAGCGCGCGCACCACACACACATTGCCCATCGTCATTGCATTATTCTGCTTGTTCAATTCTGACAACCCCCCCCCCCCCCCCCCACACACAGACGAAACATTGCATTTTCACAAAAGTTTCGAGGCCAAAGCTCTCGAATTGGCAGCCCACGCACGAGCTTTCCCTACGTGATAGAACATAGCCAAACGAATATTTTTGGACGAGCGCTAACACACAGACCTCAGACATTGAGTTTCTCAGCTCGATAAGACGGCTGTAGACGCTTCGACAAGCTGTCATTAGGCAAGATAAGTGATATTTCGCTATCCCTCTACTCACCTAATTGTGCTTGCGGGGGTTGAGCTCTGGCTCTTTGGTCCCGCCTCTCAACTGTCAATCAACTGGTGTACAGGTTCCTGAGCCTACTGGGCTCTATCATACCTACACTTGAAACTGTGTATGGAGTCAGCCTCCACCACATCACTTCCTAGATTCACTCCCTCTCCTTCAACCCTTCTCCAAACACTCCCCCCCCCTCCCCCACACACACTTTTCTCTCTGGGGTGCGCGACTCCTGGCACCTCCGTTTCCACCAACCAACAACAAAGAGCACACATAGGACCACACCCAAAGCAAGACTTGGTACTGAAAGCCTCTTGCGTTAAAATTAGTCGCCCGGGAAGGCTGAAACTGCACCCGAGCTGCTAATATGGCCGCCACACTTAGTTACTTCAGAACAACTTCATGAAAACCTGAAACACTCCTCCTATATAGAGGGGGGGGGGCGCAAGGGTGACAAAGGCGACGCAGGGGGGGGGAACTGGGGTGACTGAGGCCGGACCAACTAGGAAGACGGGATCGGCGTGACAAGGATGGAGGGGGGGGGGGGTAGGGAGGAGGGGGGGGGGCGTGACAAGGATAGAGGGAAGGGTGGAGATGAAAGGATGATGGGTAGAGGTATGTTGCCAGGGTCAGGGAAAGCCAGGGAGATGTCATCACCACGATGGGCCCCGGGCAGGTGGGCCCAATGAGGGCCCAGAGGACCACAGTTCCCATTGACCGGGCCGTGCTCTCCCCCTCCCCCCTAACACCCCTTCCCACGAAGCGCGGTGTTGTATACAAAATACATCTCAAATCCCCCCCCCCCCCGCCCCCCTCCTTCTCCTCTTAAAACCTCACACCGGGCCGTGTCGAAAAAGAAATGTTTAACTGGAGCAGAACGCCTGGAGTGATGTGGAGGAAGTTGATGTAGCCATTGATGTGGGGAGGAAGGGGGGGGGGGGAAGGGGGGGGGAGGGGGGCTGGGGTCGTGGTGGCTGGCACAGGAATCGCCACACTATTAGTGCACCCCCCCCTCCCACCTCTCCCCCAACCCGTGTTTCACTGCAAATGACACACACTAACCCAAAGCACATACACCAGCGAGGATTATTTTGCTGTGTGTAAACTTTGGTCCTAAATTCGCGGCCCCCACGCCCCCCCCAAAAAAAAACACCACGTGCAGCACAAACTACCCATAGAACACAATACTAATTAGCGATCGCGCGCTTTTCAGCGTTAAGGGAGCGCGGGCGAGCCTGTGTTGGTTGGTGGTGAGAACGTGACTAGGTCGGGCGTGCGGTGAGGGCGGAGGTGTGTGTAGGCCAGTGGTTACTCAGTACTCTCACTGCTCACCACCACCACGGCCTCACCTGCTCAACGGAGCCTCTCCCTCTTTGCCATAACGGACGCCACACTAGTAAGGAACAAGTTAACTGTAAGGTGACCGTGACTGTTTACTGGTTATCGACAGTCACGGTACAATTTTCTCCATTGTTGTTCAATGACTAACGGGCCCACACCAACAGATGGAACAACGACCCCCGTGGCAGACACGAGTAACTTAGCAATAAATGAAGCACACACACGGGCTAGCGTGGGTATCTTTAGTGTCGGGCACAGGGGCACCTTACCAAATCAGCACGGCTGGACATTATAGCCTAGCGTCGCTTACAATAATCGTAAGGCGACTGCCGTACCAGCTACACGTTGAAGCTTTTACAAAGACATAAAAATGAGTGGTGACCGACAGACTGTACACCCGAGAGACAGATGGCGCGCACAGGATAATGAGTGGGGTGACTAGTAGGGCATCACGGGTTACCTTCAGACACGAGCACAGGGCGTCGAGGCAGGTAGGTCTGGCGTGTGTCTGGGGCGCCGACGCCCGCCATCTGACGAGCACACGTGTGGCGGCCGGTGGTCCTGCCCGGTGCTGGGCATGGGGTACGGTTGGAGGGGGTTGACGGGGTACTCTCTGATCACTTGGGGGAAGGGGGGAGACCGAGACGCCATGTGGATGTAATCAAACATGCAGACATACCCGCTCAGGTATCCTACATCAACCCAAGTGGACAAATGAGGGCCGTCGACAAACAAACCACCTTGCTATCTCTCACCTACTCACCCAACCTCTTAATTGCGTAATTATAAAACTTCCCTATCGACTTGAGAATGGTCCAGGACGGACCGAAACATCGTCGTCGTCCCTTCACCTTCTAATGTGTGGTCTGGTCAACCTTGCGTACCTTACCTACACCGCAGCCCGTATGTGTATGCATGACGACACTTGTACCAACCTACACATACTTCCAGCTAGCGAAAACATAACCCAGAACGCATCGCTAACGATTTTAAGAGGCAAGAAAATGCGGAACGCACGACTGAGCGACAGCTGGGTCCAGGCTCACTCCCTCCCGCCCGCCCTTCCCAACCGCCTGGTACCCCTGATGTACGCACGCTCGCATACCACCTGACGCACAGGTGGGCAAGGGTACCACGGGCCACCTCGGTATGCTGGATTAACCACGGCCCGGATCATTTTGGTTAAACCGCGATGGATTAGGGGGTGCATCCACTGCGCTTCTGTACACGTTTGGATTCCTGGGACGCCACGACAGTCACAGGTAAATCACAGGTACACGACGCGTTCCTAGCTGAATGGCAAGGTTAGTAATGTACGGAGGAATAAACACGCCCGAGATTCATGGGGGGAGAAACTGCATCCCATACCAATGGATTAATGTGTTTAAATGACGAGTATAGTTATTAGGCTATCCTTACTACACCCTAATAATCCTTACAATCATTATTAGGCTATCCTTACTACAGCCTAATAATCCTTACAATCATTATTAGGCTATCCTTACTACAGCCTAATAATCCTCACAATCATTATTAGGCTATCCTTACTACACCCTAATAATCCTTACAATCATTATTAGGCTATCCTTACTACAGCCTAATAATCCTTACAATCATTATTAGGCTATCCTTACTACAGCCTAATAATCCTTACAATCATTAAGCTATCTTTACTATAGCCTAATAATCCTTACAATCATTAGGCTATTTTTACTCTTATTATTCGGCTATCCTTACTCCTATTATCGTATTGTCAATAACGTCATTACAAATATATCAACAATGCATATTTACGATATTCACAAGTACAAATACAAGGGACAGGTACAGAGGAGAGGAGACAGGGGAGAGGAGACAGAGGAGAGGAGACAGAGGAGAGGAGACAGAGGAGAGGAGACAGAGGAGAGGAGACAGAGGAGAGGAGACAGAGGAGAGGAGACAGAGGAGAGGAGACAGAGGAGAGGAGACTAAGAGCAGCAAGGAAGACGGAAGTTTCCTTAGCATTCGCCTAATTGTGCCTTAGCGCCTTGGTCCCGCCTCTCAGCCTAGTGAAGATTTCCAGGTAGCGTGGGTGTGTTTGCATCAGTCTGTTGAAGGGGTAGTAGAGCTGGGACTCAAGAGCTATGACTTGATTCTTGTCAACTTTACGATATGAGGACACAGCATACAGATTCATACTTGCTCCATTCACGGGAGCGTGAATGGAGCAAGAAGTCAGGCTTGGTTTGTTGTTTAAGATTCAGCTACTGGAAACAAACAGTTTCAAGTAGCACGGGCTATGGCGAGCCCGTAGTGGACTTGCCTGGCACAGGAGCGGGGCTGTAACTGCCAGGATTGGGACGATGGGAGCGGATATACTACAGGAAGGCAGGCGTGCAGGAAACGGGAAGGCTAGTGATGAGGGCGAAGTTACCTTCCCTGACCTCCTTCCCAAAGCTTATTACGGACAAATAGGCAGCGGAGTGGGAAGGGGGAAGGGGAGGACGGAGTGGGAAGGATGTAGGGGGGACGGAGTGGGAAGGGGGAAGGGGAGGACGGAGTGGGACCACAGCAGGGGTAATGAGGTCGCTGATGGAGGAAGCTGAATTGACAATAGAGAGAATGGGAGTGATGAAGTAAGGAGGAGGGAAGAGTCATATTTACGATGCAGGAAAACGAGATCAGACGAGAGTTGTGCTAGGGAGTACCAGCACAAACACCAACAGAGGGGATATGATCACAACTTACAAGATACTAAAGGGGGGAGGAATAGATCAAATGGATAAGGATAGCCTCTTCAGACAGAGAAGGCAGGACAAGAAAACAGCTGGAAGCACAAATGAGCCGAAGGGACATTATAAAGTACTCGTACCATGAACGGGTAGTTAACAATTGGAATGCTCGACCAAATGAGGTTGTAGAAGCCACCTCCATCCAAGACTTAAGGCCCGATTGGACAAAGAATTTGAAAGTCAAGAGTAATTAGGTTGAAACGTAACAGGTACAAGGCCAGTAAGCGGAGCACCTCACTCTCCCATACACACTGATAAGTAAAGACTAGTCTTGGAGAGCCTTACGGGTTATTCATGCCCGTGCCACCTCTTGGGTGGCTTACTCTTCATCAATGTTGGAGAGCCATTATAAAACACGACTAAAACCTAAGCTAAAAAGAAACAGGGGAAAAAAAGGAAGGAAACCCCACCTCCATTTAAAACTTTGACCCAAATATCAGCGTAACAACGTTATCGCGAATAACCGAACTCAATTACGGGCTCACCATAGCCCGTGCTACATGGACATTTCGTTCTGAGTAGCTAAATCTAAAACAACGGGAGTCATTATCCAAGGCACACGAATTGGGCTGAACGTTAACAAGGGAGGGAGAGGGGGGGAGCAGGGAAATAGGGATAGCGTTATCACCCCCTCCCCCCCCAAAAAAAAAAAAAAAAAGGATTGGGGGTGGCCGGGTACGGGGCTTAATGACCCCCCCCCCCCTCCAAATCCCTCCCATAATCACCCACTCCATTACTAATTCATTAATATACATCAGTTATATTATACATCTCTATATTATAGGCGACATTTGCTAAAGCTTAAACAACATGCGGGAAAAAAAATGCTTGCGGTAAGCATGTTAGAACAGAGAGAGAAGACATGTTTATTAAGATAAAACTGGAGACAAAACTGAAGCCTAAGCACCCCAGCGAGAGGGAGGGGGGGGGGGTGAGGGAGAACGAAGGGGGGGGGAGGGGGTGCGAGAGAACGAAGGGACAGAGTGAGAGGGGAGGAGAGAGAGGATCAAGTCAGGTGAGGGAGACTTTTGCGAGGCTTCTACTCATATTGGGTAGCTACAGAACGCGCCATCACCCCCTCCCCCAACCCCCGCCCCTAAGCTGCTCCATTACTCCCCCCCTCCCCTCCCCCCCCCCCCCCCCCACTAAACTACCCTTTGGAACCGTTGCTTTATGACTATTGTAACTACCCTTCCGTCTTGCCATCCCGTAAGTTACACTGTAACCGAAACAATCTTACTGCCCTCATTAAGTCAGATGTGACAAGTCAAATTACACTCATTGGGTTCAGGATGATTAACTGGTCTAACCTCCCTTGGCATCATTTGATAAAACAGGCGTCGTGTCTTCCGGTTAATCTAAACAACGAGTACGAGAGAATGAGCTTACGAGTATTATCAAAAACCCAAGTTTAATTTCAAGTGAATTGGTAAGTGTCAAGGATTTGCAGCTTGTAAGTGTCAACACGCTGGCCGAGGGTAAGTGCTTCCATCTCCACACCACCCGAACGAAAAGTTCCACCAGAGTGGCAACGGGTAGAACACTTACAGTCTTAAAGTGGTGTTCAATCCTTAGGATTTAATCCTGTTCACGAGATCAACCCTTCTTAAAACGGACAAGTGAGTGGATGTCCAGGAAACAACATGTACTATACGCCCCCGCATACCAGGGTATAGGGAAGCCAATTTCCAACACCCAAACCACCAAAGAACAGTTTCTAAGATTGCCCAGACCACACACTAGAAGATGAAGGGACGACGACGTTTCGGTCCGACCTGGACCATTCTCAAGTCGATTGTCTTTAAATTACTTTAGCCACGTTATTGTGACTCATCGCCCGCAACAGTTTCCAAGTCTCCATTATGTTTATCGACCAGAATACGGTAAACCTAAGACGTAAACCAGCACAGGTAGGCAGGTGTGTGAGTGGGTAGTCCGCCACCTTGTTGGTGGTCGTGGTTCGCCAAGTGATGGGTGGGGGGGCAGCACAAATGTAAATATTTGGATCCCCTCTATCACGACTAGGACGGGAAGGTGCGCCTACACGGAAAACAAACACAAACACACATACACAACACCTCAAGACTCGTGGCTACTAGAATCTAACCCAGCGTGCAAATTAATGGAACTGAATGGCCGTGAAAGAGAATGGGTACGAGCCCAACACAAAAAGGAGGAATACCTCAGAAATACTTCACTTGAAGGAGGTGAATCGTCAGAGAAGGTCTGCAGATGGGAGAGGAACTGTCAGAGAAGGACAAGCGTTAGCATCACACAAGGTCTACCTCCCGAAGCGTACAAACTGGATAACATCAAGAAGCATACACTAGGATAGCAAACAAGGATTGTCTTTACGAAATTGACTAGTAACACGTCTCACACACACACATCACTTGTGTTATTCCAACCATGTGACGTACAGCAAGAGCTTGGAAACAGTCTTACGGTCCCGCAAATCTCAAGAAAGCCAAGAGCTTTGCCAACGAGGACGTCGACTGAGATAGGTGGAGACTATAACTAGACTTATAGTGTCATGGAGCGATCAAAACAAAAATCCAGCGACTGAGAAGTCAGATCCAGGAGCTGCAACTTATCTCTCTTTAAACACTCCAAAGTAAGTGCACCCAGGCAGGTACTCGCGCAAATGCATTGGGAGCCAGAGTCTAATGGATCACAGAAAGGAGACTAACGTGAAGAAAAGGGGAATTACACGAGACTAATCGTACCACTAGAATGCTCTAACAGAAATAGAACGTGAAAGCCAGACAATCAAAGATATGATAAATCAGGTTCAACCGAGATGTAGTGGCTGATGTGAGATGCACACACAGTCACTAAGAGATAAAAGGAATAGTGAATATAACAAACTTAAGGCTTAACAATGTTAAGGGGCAAAAAGAACAGGTAAAATATAACGAACAGGGGAATATACGAGAACGAACACATGTCTCAGGTCTAGGAAAGAGAGAGAACAATGGAATCTGAACAAAAAACCACGAAAGTTACAAGTTATTCAAGGTTAATAAGCCACCCAAATTACTCTCTCTAGACACAGACGGACAATATGTATGTACATGTGTACAGCATTTACTCAAAAACGTTTTGAATCAATACTAACAAGAACAGGATAAGCACAATCAATTCCCAACGATTCCCTTTCAGAAATATAGGATCAGAACACACGTCCAATACAAGATACAATCACCCTGAACACACGTCCAATACAAGATACAATCACCCTAACATAATACCCGAACACAGTGATTACTGAAACAATCTATCCCACATTGATAGTATAAAAACCCATTGTGATGGGCACGTGGTAATCGGATTCGAACCCCCCACCCGGGTTAATGAGGCTGCCAGTTTGTTGACATTCGGTATCCAGGCAACGGGGCCGCCTAGCCTGGTATTTGGCCGCCGTTACGATCAATAGGACTTCTCAGGCTCTTGAAGAAGGTTCAAGGGGGGGGGGGGGAGTAGAAATAGCCTAAGCTACTCTATCCCTTTGAGATGTATTTTTTATTGTCTCAGTAAACATACTTGAACTTGAAGAAGGTTCCTCCCTACTTCACATGTCCTAACATTCATAAGTTAAACACACACATTGTAAAAATGTGAAAGTTGCTATATCAATGTTGGTTTCTAGATTCGTGTTTTATAAATTATAATTTTTACAATGTTATCAACATTGTTACATGCTAGTCAAGAAATCTGACATGTCTACCAACATCAATTGCAGTGTGTGTATAAAATATTTTACTGTCAGCAAACTATTCTGAAATCTCGCAGCATTCATAAAAAAAATCCAGCGAACAGTACGGACTAAGTAAAGGTCAGGGTCACATTTCTACAATCACTGGCTCTCAAAATGTCGTCTCCCGTGTGGCAATGACCCTCAGGCACACACACACACACACACACACACACACACACACACACACACACACACACACACACACACACACACACACACACACGGATCAGAGGGATAGGGAAAGCTGGATAATGCAGGGATGAGCAAAGAACAACCTGATAGAGAACTGACAAAGCAATAGGGTATAGGTGAGCAAGGTAGGACAGAGGTATTAATAGCCATCACAAGACATCTCTGTCACACAGACGCCACAGGGCGGACCCAACAGTTCCACAGCAAGGTGACACCTCCACCACACACTCAGGGTGACATCACCTACCACCTGATATTGGCCGTGATTAATAGTGTTGTTAGCAGGGGATCGACTGACCCCAAGATCTCCACGGCTCAAATAACCATGACCTGACAAGCGCAACATATAACCCGCTCCCAGAACAGACTGGCCCCTCTTGACCAGTGATACACGGCCCCCTAACCCAATGACCTATACGTTCATTACCTACCTAAACCCTATGGGGTCCCGTACAAATAACGTTGAATCACCCATTACAAACATAACCTTGCATGATCTCTCCGGAATAACACCATGAAGGAATACTGATGTACGTCTGCTGACACTCCAGCGAGGACCTTCAGGTGATCCGGCGAGACCTACCTGTACAAGGGTGACCTACCTGTACAAGGGTGACAGCGATAACGAAGAGAGGCGGCGGCCAGCACCTATAGTGGTCGGCATAGTATTTACGGTCCCGCTCCTCCGTCAAGAACTCGTCCGCTATGAGGCGAACCATTCTGGCAAAGAAACAAATTATGGGTCGGTCAACATATTAAGCATTACCACAAATCGTATATAAACACCAGATAGACCTACACAAACTATTACCATTTAACTATCAATTTAAACAGTGGGTGAGAAAGTACTAAATGTTTGGTATTTAATTGAATTAGTACTGTTCAAACTACAGTCCTAATAAGCTGAGTACTAAATAATAGGAAACTTAAAATTATAGTCTGCCAAGTTTATTTACCAAGTTTACTAGGAAATAAAAATTGTAACAGCCACAACAAACTCGGTAATATATCTAATGATTAATAATAAAACTGGCACGCTATCAAGTTTTAAAATAATCAGCGGATGCTAGGCTACCGAGCGATGCTAGGCTACCTAGCAAACCCAGCCTGCCTAGCAAAGCCAGGCTAGCAAGCCAGCTAGGCTACCGAGCTAAGCTAGGCTACCTAGCAAACCCAGCCTGCCTAGCAAAGCCAGGGTAGCAAGCGAGCTAGGCTACCGAGCGATGCTAGGCTACCTAGCAAACCCAGCCTGCCTAGCAAACCCAGGCTACCAAGCCCAGCTAGGCTACCGAGCGAAGCTAGGCTATCAAGCGAGCTAGGCTACTAAGAGTGGCACCCACCGCAAGCATCTCTGACACCGTCTTAAGCTGGCAGTGGCACTCTTCTCGCACCTTCTCAAAAGGAAGCAGAGCAAGAGAAAGGGCATATCGGGCCCCAGCTAACACTAACAGTCACACATGTTTCTGCCTCGCCCCTGAGTCAACCACTAACAGTGCCAAACCTTACAAGGCAGCCCAGAGCCAGGCATTCCAGGAGTGCCAACGTGAAAGCACAAAGTGTCAAATGATTGTCGAGTTTGAAATTGGAATTAAGAGGCACAAATTACGGGATAGCCAGCAACATGATTGACGAGGGACTGAGCAAGTCAACTGTCATGGAAGTAGAGGAGTAGATTGCATACACCGATAGCGAGTTTGACGGAGAATTGATCGACATGGGTTGGCAGGCCTGAGGAAGACCTAGGTTGCATGTTCTAGTGCCAACGATAGATTGCGTGACACTTAGAATTGCTGTGGGATGGTAGCGATGCAGAATTAACGACCGAATGTAACTATCATAGCATCAGTATGTTTTAATATGCACACACGTACACCTAAACCTGACTTCTGCCGCACCATGCTACTAGCCTCTTCAGGCTAAATTAAGTAACAACATGTGACTTCCATGCATCTATTATTAATTCCAGTTCAACCAATATTGGTAAACAAAAATCAGCTGTTTTGAGCACACCGGTATCGTACTAGGGCTAGACCGAGCACCAAAGCCAACCTTAGTGGACAGATTAAGTTACTTACTTGTTAAAGATAGGAGGTTCGTGAAGGAGGAGATGGAAGTCGGTCTCAGAGGTGACCTGGCGATCCTTCTGGTGAACAGCACATTTGAACGACCGACTCCTCTTGCCACTCATCTGTCAAGGCCGTGGAGAAGAACCGAATAAATAACGCGAAAACCACACACACAAACACACAAATACAGGCAGGTATCAACCTGACATTACCTATCAACAGGCACCATTTGACACCATTGTAATTAGCAATATCGACCTGGGAAAACGCTGCTCTAATTCACTAGAGTGCTCTAATTCACTAGAGTGCTCTAATTCCTCCAAAGGAAATAACCACGCCTCGTGTAGGCGGTCAGACGCTGGTTAAAAATATACAACACTGACAGATATTGGCATTTAGATTAGCTCTTTTTCTCAATATTAGCTCCCAAATGACGAGAGAGAGCAATATAGCTTACCCGTTGAAACCATCGCTAGCATTGTGTAAGTCGTTCGCATTTCCTCAATGGTCGATGTCTTAAACGTAACGTTTCGTCTAGTTAAAGTTAATTGATGTCCGGCACTCGTCCAATCCTCGCACAGCCAAACGGAACAACAATTAGGCGCAAGACAACAAGATAAACTAGGGCAAACTTAACAAACATGGCAAGAGGATGAGGGGAGAGGGTCGCGTCCACACCCCACCACCACCAGACACCAACTGAGACTATTTTAGCGACTGTGCATCGTCTGCAAGCCGGGTATTTTCACCGGGGTTTATACAAGACTTCTTACATTCTTGTACAACTTCCTTCCACAGCCTCTATTGCTCTCCCATGTCCCTCCAGCTAATCAATATATATATGTACAAGATATATATATGTAATCAATATATATATGTACAAGAATGTATCAACTCTTGTATATATCTCCCCCCAAAAATATATATATATATATATAACCCACGTGATATAAACACGCTCTCTCTAAATATAAATTCATATATAACCAAGTTCACAGTTGAGTTTAGATACATCAACCTTATACATCGCCTGCTTAATGTATAAGAAATTTGACACATTTCTCTTCGACTCTTGAATATCATTCGAGAATGTATTTATAAGTTACAGAACTCTGAAGTCAGGATTTATGTTTCAGGCAAAACGGGATTATTTGAATGCGTAAGATATTGTAATTGTACAGGATTTAATCAACACACTTTTTGGTAATATGTCGTTTCTTTAGATATAATGTTTGAAATATGTTTGATTATTGAAAGATTTGTTTTAACTAAATTACTTATTTTGATGATTTTTATTTTAATTTGCTGGTGTATTTTGTATATATATATATATATATATATATATATATATATATATATATATATATATATATATATATATATATATATATATATAATGCACTGATTTACGTATAAAAGATACATAACAGTCTTCATTTAATTTTTAAACAAATCAGTCATGAAAAAAGTTAAGTGAACCCTTTTTATTTTAAAATAAATTGGATCACATTACAATATATATATATATATATATATATATATATATATATATATATATATATATATATATATATATATATATATATATATATATATATATATATATATTGATAATGGTTTTCTTGAAGACGAATACTTATTACAGTCGCACCAATTTATATAAGTGTTCAATAGATTATATTTCATGTTCACAGACGTTTCATTTCCTTCAAAATCAATTTAAAAAAAAAAGAAGCTTGAGAGTTTTCGTGAACATTTTAACATGAACTTGAGAAACAATTGAACAAGTGAAGCAGAAGTGTTTTACACTGAAGTTATTTTTTTTAGTTTCCTTTGCTGTTATTCATCAATATAACTTTCATCACTTTATTTTTCCCTGATAGCACACAATACACGAAGAATTTATATATATATATATATATATATATATATATATATATATATATATATATATATATATATATATATATATATATATATATATATATCCTGCATGATATAAACAAAAATCACTGTATATACTTACATACTATTAGATGATATATGAAAATATTATCATGGGAGATTTATCCAGGCGACACAAGATTTTTCCAAGTCAAAAAATTCACACAAGTCACTTTTCCCACTAAAATTTCAAATATATATGAACTCCACAAAAGCGAAGCACCAGTCGGGAGAACAAGTATATATATATATTTTTCCAATGCACTGTGGTATTTCTCCAAAGCCTTGAGACGACTAGACACAAGAGAGAGAGAGAGTGAGAGAATATTGGGAGAGCGCAGCGAGCGAGAGGAGAGAGGGAGGAGAGGAGAGAGAGAGCGGGGCACGTGTGTATGCACTCTCCTCCGACGCCCAGAGTCTACTGATCCAGGGAAGCACCCATGGCAGCCCCGCCGTCATTATGGCTGGTGACTCTCCCTCTCCCTCCCTCTGCCTCCCCCAGCACCCAGACGCCCCCCACTCCCTCCCTCTCCCCCATCCCAGACACGTGCGAATGAGGGGGGAGGAGGGGAAGACAGATAGATACCTGGGGGGGGATAGATAGATACCTGGGAGGGGGGGATAGATACCTGGGGGGGGGGGTAGTTAGATAGATACCTGGGGGGGAGTTAGATACCTGGGGGGGAGATGGATAGATACCTGGGGGGGAGATAGATAGATACCTGGGGGGGGAGATGGGTAGATACCTGGGGGGGAGATAGATAGATACCTGGGGAGAGACAGACAGATACCTGGGGGGGGGGGAGTTAGATAGATACCGGGGGGGGGTTAGATAGATACCTGGGGGGGAGTTAGATTGATACCTGGGGGATAGATAGATACCGGGGGGGGAGATAGATACCTGGAGGAAGATAGATAGATACCTGGGGGGGGAGATAGATTGATACCTGAGGGGGAGGAGACGGGAGGGGAGGGGACGGGAGGGGAGGGGACGCATAGATACCCAAGGAGGGGAAGAAGATACTTTAGGGGAAAAGATAGCTTAGAGGAGAGAGATATCTTAGAGAGGGGATAAATACCAAAGAGGGGGGGGAGGGGGGGGGAGGGGGGGGAGGGGGGGGAGAGAGAGAGAGAGAGAGAGAGAGAGAGAGAGAGAGAGAGAGAGAGAGAGAGAGAGAGAGAGAGAGAGAGAGAGAGAGAGAGAGAGAGAGAGAGAGAGAGAGAAACAGAGAGACATTCTCCATCACAGCCCACAACAACAGCCCCCCCCCCCAATACAACAACAACATTGGCTACACCACTGGTCTAACCTCTAGACACCACCCCCCATCACACCACACCCCCTCCACCCTCCCTCATTGCCACCCAAGCCATGTCTATCGCACTATCAAATGACAAATAGATCAAATTACTGAAATACTTAAACGAAGAGCTGAGCCGAGAGCAGGTCGGGTGGGTGGCCGATTGGGGAGTGGGGGTTGCTGGGGGGGGGGGAGATTGGGGATTCCGTGTGGGTGGTCAGTGTTCTGTGGGTGGTGGTGGGTGGCAGGAGAGGTGGGTTGGGGTTGAGGGGGGGAAGGAAGGAATTAGACTGCACATTATCTATCACAAACAACGTAGGAAAACAAACTCTTTTACAGACAGACAGACAGACACAGAAGCCCATGGCGTCAGTTCTATCAAGCGAGTGATGTAAATCGTACATTAATTATGACAAAATAACTCAGTAAATAACATCATTAAACATCTCAGAGAGAGAGAGAGAAGGAACAAGACAAAATAAATATATACAAAACACTTCATAAACACAAAATTGACAACTTGGCAACCGTTGGTCAGCTGGGGGAGGGGAGGGGAGGGGAGGAGGGGGAGGGAGGAGGGAAAAGGGAAGAGGAAGAGGCTCACTCCCACACCTCAGTCGCTGTCGCGTCCTCATGAAGGGTAGATGTACACTTTTGCTCCTGCTCTCTCTCTCCACACACACACACACACACACACACGCATGTCTACTGGTTATTTGACACCACAGGTGCACTCTTGTGTGATAGCTTGATATATTATCACCAAGCACATACACAGAGGAAACACAGGTGTCGCCATGGGTACTCTCAGCCCATATACAACATGCTAAACTACCCAAACTCTTCATTTTCCACTCCGTCAAAAACCCAACCTAACCTAACCAGAGACATACCAACCCAACCAACCCACCAAACCCTTCGAGGGATTATAGGCATAGAAAACACCAACATTAGATTTTTTGTATTATTTTCTTTTTTTAGGTATTTATGAAATCATAAAACAGGGAAATTGCAAGGGGCTCTATGGTTACTTGAGACTGCAGAGCAACCAAACATTCCTGTGTTTATGTGAGGTCTGATGTCACACAGTGGAAGCAGCAGGCATCTTGTAAGAGTCCTTGGGTCTTACGGAGACCGAGCAAGCATGCAAGAGAAGAGTTTTTTTTTTCAAAGACCTTGGTGAAGGCTGACAGGTTCCGTTTGGAGGAGAGTCGGCCAGCCAAGTCACGGCTTAGAGTACGCATTCCGTAAGAAACAGGGCCGTCTCTGTTAGTTGGTCCCGTGGAGTGAGTTGGACCTGTGGAGTGAGCTGGCCCTGTGGAGTGACCTGGACCTGTGGAGTGTGCTGGACCTGTGGAGTGACCTGGACCTGTGGAGTGACCTGGACCTGTGGAGTGACCGGGACCTGCATCTTTCTTGTCATCACAGAGGAAAATTTACCCATATGTATTAACCATATGTAAGTAACCATATTTAACCATATGTAACCATATTTACCCATATGTATGTGCAAACATCTCCATAGTGAGGGCAACTACAAACAGCGATTCAATACAACAAAGACATTCATCTAAACCCATGATCCTAACACCTAAGACCTTGTTACCTAGCAGTAAATAGGTACCTGGGTGTTAGCCAGCTGTCACGGGCTGCTTCCTGGGGGGTGGAGGCCTGGTCGAGGACCGGGCCGCGGGGACACTAAAAAAAAAGGCCCGAAATCATCTCAAGAAGAAGACGTACATCG
Organism: Procambarus clarkii; assembly: GCF_040958095.1. Classification (NCBI taxonomy): domain Eukaryota; kingdom Metazoa; phylum Arthropoda; class Malacostraca; order Decapoda; family Cambaridae; genus Procambarus; species Procambarus clarkii. The sequence goes on from NC_091196.1 coordinate 26,105,127, forward strand.
ACCCCCCCCCCTTCCTCCTCCCCATCACCCCCAAGGGGAAGACACACATGTCTACCAGGATTACGTTCACGTCAACACGTTCACGTCTTGTTCTTACGTTCTCCGCCATGAACGTTGCTGTTTGCATGTTGACAGTAGGACTACTACTGCTTTCAGGTGTAAACAAGAGCTTAGCCTAGGCCTAATTAGGAAGTTTGACCTATTATAGCCCATACAGACGACGAGTCACACTTCAAAGGGTTACCTTGAGGTTACCTTGAGGTGCTTCCGGGGCTTAGCGTCCCCGCGGCCCGGTCGTCGACCAGGCCTCCTAGTTAAGACATGCTTGCTCCAGGATCCCTATACAGTTTCAAGTGTAGATATGATAGAGTCCAGTAGGCTCAGGAACCTGTACACCTGTTGATTGACGGTTGAGAGGCGGGACCAAAGAGCCAGAGCTCAACCCCCGCAAGCACAACTAGGTGAGTACATACACACATTTACACTGTCCAGGGGCCTGGCAGCTAAGTGGGCAACGCTCGGGGATTGTAATCTTAAAGTCCTACGATTCCCGACCGGGGGCAGAAACAATTGAGCATGTCTTCTTTCTCCTGATGCTCCTGTTCACCTAGCAGTAAATAAACACCTGGGAGTTAGACAGCTGATACGGGCTGCATCCTGGGGATATGTGTGTGTGTGTGTGTGAGAGAGAGAAATATATGTAGCAGCTGATATGTGAGAAAATCCGGTCGGGAGTCATTACATAAGACAACCAACGGTTAGATAGGCGGGGCCCAAGAGCTAACAGCTCGATCCTGAAGGTACAAATAGTAAATACACACACAGCAGTAATTAATACAAGTATATATGTAAAGCAACTCCCATAACTGGAGATTCCCTTAGGGTAGAATCACGCATAAGGAGGCAGAAGGCTTCTTGCCTAATACTTGCCATCACTTGGGCTGGACGGTAGAGCGACGGTCTCACTTCATGCAGGTCGGCGTTCAATCCCCAACCATCCAAGTGCTTGGGCACCATTCCTTACCCTCCGTCCCGTCCCAAATCGTTATCCTGAACCCCTTCCAAGTGCCATATAGTCGTAATGGCCTGGCGCTTTCTCCTCACTCCCCGTCCCCTTCAGTAGTTCATAATATGGGACAAGAATGGTCAACATCTTACGGGCTATTCATGCCCGTGCCACCTCTTGGGTGGCTGAATCAATCAATTGGTCGACATCCAGTGATGCTTCTCTCAGCTACAGTCAAAGGGGGAAAATAGGACACTAACAAGCACATTTTGGTGAATACAAAACCACAAACAAGCAAAACAAACCCAAACACACACACACACACACACACACACACACACACACACACACACACACACACACACACACACACAACACACACACACACAACACACACACACAACACACACACACACACACACACACACACACACACACACACACACACACACACACACACACACACACACACACACACACACACGCAGACAACTTCTCCCTGAAGGAACACATCAAAATAAAATAAAATAAGTAAAATTAAGTAAAAGCAACTTACATAATTTAATGTTAACACTCCTTAAGGGAGGAAAAAAAAGAAAAAAGTTCGACATCCGGTCCACTTCCGTTGAGTTCGCTCAAACGTTTGTGGCTGGCTCAAACGTTTGTGGCTGGCCCAAACGTTTGTGGCTGGCCCAAACGTTTGTGGCTGGCTCAAACGTTTGTGGCTGGCTCAAACGTTTGTGGCTGGCCCAAACGTTTGTGGCTGGCCCAAACGTTTGTGGCTGGCTCAAACGTTTGTGGCTGGCTCAAACGTTTGTGGCTGGCCCAAACGTTTGTGGCTGGCCCAAACGTTTGTGGCTGGCCCAAACGTTTGTGGCTGGCCCAAACGTTTGTGGCTGGCCCAAACGTTTGTGGCTGGCCCAAACGTTTGTGGCTGGCCCAAACGTTTGTAGCTGGCCCAAACGTTTCTGGCTGGCCCAAACGTTTCTGGCTGGCCCAAACGTTTCTGGCGCCTCTAACGCAAGGCTTCCCAGGCACAGGAAAGACCAAGACAGAATATAAAATGAGAGAGAGAGAGAGAGAGAGAGAGAGAGAGAGAGAGAGAGAGAGAGAGAGAGAGAGAGAGAGAGAGAGAGAGAGAGAGAGAGAGAGAGAGAGAGAGAGAGAGAGACAGAGAGAGTGTGTCTAGGAGCAGACATCACTGAGCCGAGGTAGAATAACAACTCACGCTTGCACTTTCACTAGGTACATCACTAAACAGTCTTAATGAACCCTAATCTTAGTTAAAAAAAAGAGAGTGAATAAGAGACAGACAACGAGACCGATAACAAAAGCTGGAGCGAAAGTTACTAAATTCATCACTAATGATGTCACATGTAGAGGACAACAAGAGACTTGTTCAGATTTGGGAGTTAATGTTTGGAATATATCAGCTACATTATCCGGATAATATGTGGTTATATCAGCTACATTATCCGGATAATATATGGTTATATCAGCTACATTATCCGGATAATATGTGGTTATATCAGCTACATTATCCGGATAATATGTGGTTATATCAGCTACATTATCCGGATAATATGTGGTTATATCAGCTACATAATCCGGATAACGTGTGGTATATCGGATATGTTCGGTGTATAATCTATCCCCAGAAACTGGCGTTCCGCGAGCGCTATGTCATGGGTTCGTATCCTGGCCGGGGAGGATTTACTGGGCGCAATTCCTTAACTGTAGCCTCTGTTTAACGCAACGGTAAAATGTGTACTTGGATGAAAAAACGATTCTTCGCGGCAGGGGATCGTATTCCAGGGACCATAGGATTAAGGACTTGCCAGAAACGCTACGCGTACTAGTGGCTGTACAAGAATGTAACAACTCTTGTATATATCTCAAAAAAAAAAAAAAAAAAAAAAAAAAAAAAAAAAAAAAAAAAAACGTGTGTCCGGCAGACTCCATGAAACGTTCCCCTCTCGTCTCTGCTCTCTGGCGTTGAACATCCGGCACAACGTTCATCTTCTGCCAGCAGACACGCCCCCCACACTGTAAACAAATCCACGAGGGCCGTGACGAGGATTCGAACTTACATCCGAGAGCATCCCACTGTAACCCACCTGGTTAATACCTGGTTGATACCTGGTTGATACCTGGTTGATACCTGGTTACCTGGTTGATACCTGGTTGATACCTGGTTACCTGGTTGATACCTGGTTGATACCTGGTTACCTGGTTGATACCTGGTTGATACCTGGTTGATACCTGGTTACCTGGTTGATACCTGGTTGATACCTGGTTACCTGGTTGATACCTGGTTACCTGGTTGATACCTGGTTACCTGGTTGATACCTGGTTGATACCTGGTTGATACCTGGTTACCTGGTTGATACCTGGTTACCTGGTTACCTACCACCATCCTACCATCCCCCCCCCCCCCCGGAACGAGACACAGGTTAACACACCCTGACGAGGACAGACCGACACATACAGAGGAAAACAACATCAACGGATAAGTTAATAATTATCATCGCAATATCAACAGACAGTTGATATTGAGCCGGTTGATTTAGGGAGCCGGTCGGCCGAGCGGACAGCACGCTGGACTTGTGATCCTGTGGTCCTGGGTTCCATCCCAGGCGCCGGCGAGAAACAATGGGCAGAGTTTCTTTCACCCTATGCCCCTGTTACCTAGCAGTAAAATAGGTACCTGGGTGTTAGTCAGCTGTCACGGGCTGCTTCCTGGGGGTGGAGGCCTGGTCAAGGACCGGGCCGCGGGGACACTAAATCATCTCAAGATAACCTCAAGACAGTTATAGGGGACACAGGGAGGAGAAGATAGACAAGGGGGCTAGGGGATAGGAGGACGGACAACTCGACCCACTCCAGTGATCTAGAGGGGGACAGTTCGACCCTCCAATGGGATAGGGGGGACGGGTAGATCGACCCCCACGTGTGCAAGGGGGGGGGGGGAGGGGGAGGTGGTACTCCTTGGTATTTATAGACATTCCAGGGTACAGCTGGCAACGTGAACACCACGCTAAGGTAACGGAGTAGGTGGCCGTTGGTGGGGGTGGTGGCCCTCAGAGTGGGGGTGGTGGTCGTTGGTGGGGGTGGTGGCCCTCAGAGTGGGGGTGGTGGCCGTTGGTGGGGGTGGTGGCCCTCAGAGCGGGGGTGGTGGTCGTTGGTGGGGGTGGTGGTCGCTGGTGGGGGTGGTGGCCGTTGGTGGGGGTGGTGGTCGCTGGTGGGGGTGGTGGTCGCTGGTGGGGGTGGTGGCCCTCAGAGTGGGGGTGGTGGTCGCTGGTGGGGGTGGTGGCCCTCAGAGTGGGGGTGGTGGTCGCTGGTGGGGGTGGTGGCCCTCAGAGTGGGGGTGGTGGTCGCTGGTGGGGGTGGTGGCCCTCAGAGTGGGGGTGGTGGTCGCTGGTGGGGGTGGTGGCCCTCAGAGTGGGGGTGGTGGTCGCTGGTGGGGGTGGTGGCCCTCAGAGTGGGGGTGGTGGTCGCTGGTGGGGGTGGTGGCCCTCAGAGTGGGGGTGGTGGTCGCTGGTGGGGGTGGGTGGTGGCCCCTCCACTCAGGGCCACCACCATCAGACGGAACACGAGGAGGAATAGAGAGAGGACGAGGAGGAGTAATAGGAAGAGGAGGAAGGGCAGGGAAGGACGAGGAGGGACGAGGGGAGAAGGAAGGAGGAGGGAGAGGGACGGAGGGAGGAGGAATAGGAGGAGGGAGAGAGATGGGGGGGAGGGGGGGGCATTGGTAAAGGTGAACAAGGTCTGACGTGTTGTTGCTGAAGACGTGTGAGAGAGAGAGAGAAACAGTGTGTGTGTGTACTCATCTAATTGTGCTTGCGGGGGTTGAGCTTTGCTCTTTCGGCCCGCCTCTCAACTGTCAATCAACTGTTTACTAACTACTTGTGTGTGTGTGTGTGTGTGTGTGTGTGTGTGTGTGTGTGTGTGTGTGTGTGTGTGTGTGTGTGTGTGTGTGTGTGTGTGTGTGTGTGTGTGTGTGTGTTGTGTGTGTGTGTGTCTACTAGCCTATTTGTACTCACCTATTTGTGCCTGCAGGATCGAACAATGACTCTTTGATCCCGCCTGTCTAGCCATCGGTTGTTTACAACAATGACACCCGCACGTATGCGTGCGCGCGTGCATGCGTGCATCAGTCCTGACCCCGATCCCTTATCAGACAGCTAACCTCTCGAAGGCATCTTACAGGTCGTTCCGTCTGCCTCTCCAGCAAGGTCATATCTCCCTGGTTAGGGGGGGGGCCGCTATCCACACTCGCTATCCACCCATTAACGCGCAGATAAAGCATGAATCCATCCACCACGTGACTCAAATAGCTGCCTACCCCACCCCCACCTCCTCCTCTCACCCCCCCCCCCAACCACCTACGAAACCTTTACATCTCTCCTCAGTCATAACGAGGTTGTTCACACTTCCTAATCACTTCATGAGCTCCAGTGTGTTAAGGGCATTGTTTATAACAAAAAATTGTTTTGGGTTCTGTGACGTTTCAAAAATGTCGCTTAAATGTAGGAAAAAAGAAAAATGTGTGATTTATAACCGGCGTATCATACATTATCCGGAGCTCCCGCGGCTGGTCGCTTTAAGTGGCTCCGCTGTAACTGCAAATCAGAGGAACGTACTTTACTTTGTTTTTTGCTTAGTTAATATACACGGAAAATAAAGTTTAATCCCCATATTTTACTGCTTCGGGTCTTGTGACAAAAGTTTTGGCCAACAATAATTGGATTGGATTGATGTCCATAGGGAATGGAAAGGATGGGGGAGGTAGAGGGATGGGGAGATGAAATTCAGGAAGAGGATGCGGGTGTAGAGAGAGAGGAGGTTTGAAAGTTCGGTGGCCTGTCCACCATGGGTTGAAACCCCAACAATAATGACTTTCCAGTAGTTTCGGATATTATATTGGCCACCGTAGGGGGCCTGGTAGCCTGGTGGATAGCGCGCAGGACTCGTAATTCTGTGGCGCGGGTTCGATTCCCGCACGAGGCAGAAACAAATGGGCAAAGTTTCTTTCACCCTGAATGCCCCTGTTACCTAGCAATAAATAGGTACCTGGGAGTTAGTCAGCTGTCACGGGCTGCTTCCTGGGGGTGGAGGCCTGGTCGCGGACCGGGCCGCGGGGACACTAAAGTCCCGAAAACATCTCAAGATAACCGTACACATCTTGACGTAATGGACACACAGTACAATTTGGTACTATGGACATAGCACACATATGTACTATATTAGGTCTCACATAGCGTGCATCATTAGAAAACCTTCAATATTACAAATCCGCCCCAGAACCTCAATTGCACGTGAATAAAAAGTGAGGTGAAATAAAGGCATGGGATGCCAGGTAAGTCCACTATGGGCTCACCATAGCCCGTGCTACTTGCAACTTGTTCCGAGTAGCTGAATCTATAACAACAACAAAGGCAAGGTCAGTATACTCTGGCATATGTATCAACGTCAGTATACTCTGGCATATGTATCAAGGTCAATATACTTTGGTATATGTATCAAGGTACATATACCAAAGTACATATACTCTGGCATATGTATCAAGCAGCTAACTCGTATTAATTACAAAACCTTTACCGGTTAGTGCAAATTCAATTGTACCCAATTCTACTCTCTAATTGTTCATGTCGTCAACATATCTCCGTTAGTGCACAGCGTTACTATAAGTACTATGTAAAGAGGAGGAAGGGCAGTATGAACGAGTGTCGTGTGTGTAATTACCTAAGTGTAGTTACAGGATGAGAGCTACGCTCGTGGTGTCCCGTCTTCCCAGCACTCTTTGTCATATAACGCTTTGAAACTACTGACGGTCTTGGCCTCCACCACCTTCTCACTTAACTTGTTCCAACCGTCTACCACTCTATTGTGTGTGTGTGTGTGTGTGTGTGTGTGTGTGTGTGTGTGTGTGTGTGTGTGTGTGTGTGTGTGTGTGTGTGTATGTGTATCTGTATGATTTTGAGTTGGGGGACCATGAATGTTTATATTAGTTGGTGTATAGGGTCGCTATACTTATGTATACTTATGTATAGGCTCAAGGTGTTGCAAGACGGTTCATCATACTCTTGACGTGTAGGGGTGGGGGGGGGGGGGTCCTTGGTGTTGTATGATGCAACATACTGTTGACGTGGGAGTGGGGGGGAGAGAGGGGGGGCGCTCCTAATATTGCATCATGCAAACATACTGTTCTCGCAAATCCTATTGACACTCATACTCTCGGTAGATTATATGGTAGCTTATCCATAGATCCTGCATGTTGTTGGCGTTGGTATCATGCTGTCACCCTTATATGTAGGGGCAGGGAGGAGGGGGGAGAGAGAGAGAGAGAGAGAGAGAGAGAGAGAGAGAGAGAGAGAGAGAGAGAGAGAGAGAGAGAGAGAGAGAGAGAGAGAGAGAGAGAGAGAGAGAGAGAGAGAGAGAGAGAGAGAGAGAGAGAGAGAGAGAGAGAGAGAGAGAGAGGGGGGGAGGGAGAGAGAGAGTGGGAGGAGCATTGAATAGTGGAAGCCGCATTTTATAAGCAACTGAGCAATGAAGAGGGGACCTTCAGCCCTGCCTCACCGCTAATTTATTGACTAGAGAGGCGTGGCCTGCCTCCTCTTGCTGCTTCCTCCCCTCTCGTGTCTTCCTCTCTAGGGGCCAGCACAGCCTCTGCAGGAACCAGCCAGCCAGTCAGCTAGTCCACCCCTCTACAGGCTTGGACAAGCTGGTACACGTCTCCCAGCGCTGGGGGAGGAGGGGGTGGTGGGATGGGGAGGGATAGGGGAGAGAGAGGGACGGTGGTGGGGAAGGGGTAGTAGAGGATAGGGGGGGGCTGGGGATGTGGAGAGTAAGTGTGACTCATCATAGTATTCGCCACGTGGGATCTTTCTGACTGGCGTTCACTCTCACTCACTCACTCTCACTCTCTCACTCTCTCTCTCTCTCTCTCTCTCTCTCTCTCTCTCTCTCTCTCTCTCTCTCTCTCTCTCTCTCTCTCTCTCTCTCTCTCTCTCTCTCTCTCTCTCTCTCATTCCTGTGGAACCAACGATGCATTGTCTTGCGATATCTATTAATTTTCTCATATATCTGCCATCACCCTAATCTTCCCGACACAGGGCCTGGTGGCTGGTGGATAGTGCGCAGGACTCGTAATTCTGTTGCGCGGGTTCGATTCCCGCACCAGGCAGAAACAAATGAGCAAAGTTTCTTTCACCCTGAATGCCCCCTGTTACCTAGAAGTAATTAGGTACCTTGGAGTTAGTCAGCTGTCACGGGCTGCTTCCTGGGGTGTGTGTAGGGGAAGGGGTAGGGGTAGTAGGGGAAGACTCACTACACAGTTGATAGACAGTTGAGAGGCGGGACCAAAGAGCCAGAGCTCAACCCCCCCGCAAGTAGAATTAGGTGAGAACACATACCATCGTCTCTCTCACATCTTCTCACTACTTCATGTTTCTCATTTTGACTTCCACGAAGATATAAATTCGCGGGCTATTTTACCGAACACCGCATGACACATTAAAAATACAAAAAAAAGTGATTGCCTAGGACACATACAGGCGGTGCTCGCATATCAAAAGGTCAAAGTGAGTTTTTCTGGGGCCAAAAAAAGGTTCAAATTAGCGAGGCTTGGGGGAGTTATTTTGGGAGAGAAGGTTCAAAATAACGAGGTTTAGATATGCGAAAACAACATTAATTTTTTTTGTAATTTTGCCCCGAGGGGCGAGTTTATTGGGCAGCGCCACTCATCCTGTGAGTGGACACACCGCCATAGTGACAGTATTGGGCAGCGCCACTCATCCTGTGAGTGGACACACCGCCATAGTGACAGTATTGGGCAGCGCCACTCATCCTGTGAGTGGACACACCGCCATAGTGACAGTATTGGGCAGCGCCACTCATCCTGTGAGTGGACACACCGCCATAGTGACAGTATTGGGCAGCGCCACTCATCCTGTGAGTGGACACACCGCCATAGTGACAGTATTGGGCAGCGCCACTCATCCTGTGAGTGGACACACCGCCATAGTGACAGTATTGGGCAGCGCCACTCATCCTGTGAGTGGACACACCGCCATAGTGACAGTATTGGGCAGCGTCACTCATCCTGTGAGTGGACACACCGCCATAGTGACAGTATTGGGCAGCGCCACTCATCCTGTGAGTGGACACACCGCCATAGTGACAGTATTGGGCAGCGCCACTCATCCTGTGAGTGGACACACCGCCATAGTGGCAGTATTGGGCAGCGCCACTCATCCTGTGAGTGGACACACCGCCATAGTGACAGTATTGGGCAGCGTCACTCATCCTGTGAGTGGACACACCGCCATAGTGACAGTATTGGGCAGCGTCACTCATCCTGTGAGTGGACACACCGCCATAGTGACAGTATTGGGCAGCGCCACTCATCCTGTGAGTGGACACACCGCCATAGTGACAGTATTGGGCAGCGCCACTCATCCTGTGAGTGGACACACCGCCATAGTGACAGTATTGGGCAGCGCCACTCATCCTGTGAGTGAACACACCGCCATAGTGACAGTATTGGGCAGCGCCACTCATCCTGTGAGTGGACACACCGCCATAGTGACAGTATTGGGCAGCGCCACTCATCCTGTGAGTGGACACACCGCCATAGTGACAGTATTGGGCAGCGTCACTCATCCTGTGAGTGGACACACCGCCATAGTGACAGTATTGGGCAGCGCCACTCATCCTGTGAGTGGACACACCGCCATAGTGACAGTATTGGGCAGCGCCACTCATCCTGTGAGTGGACACACCGCCATAGTGGCAGTATTGGGCAGCGCCACTCATCCTGTGAGTGGACACACCGCCATAGTGACAGTATTGGGCAGCGTCACTCATCCTGTGAGTGGACACACCGCCATAGTGACAGTATTGGGCAGCGTCACTCATCCTGTGAGTGGACACACCGCCATAGTGACAGTATTGGGCAGCGCCACTCATCCTGTGAGTGGACACACCGCCATAGTGACAGTATTGGGCAGCGCCACTCATCCTGTGAGTGGACACACCGCCATAGTGACAGTATTGGGCAGCGCCACTCATCCTGTGAGTGAACACACCGCCATAGTGACAGTATTGGGCAGCGCCACTCATCCTGTGAGTGGACACACCGCCATAGTGACAGTATTGGGCAGCGCCACTCATCCTGTGAGTGGACACACCGCCATAGTGACAGTATTGGGCAGCGCCACTCATCCTGTGAGTGGACACACCGCCATAGTGACAGTATTGGGCAGCGTCACTCATCCTGTGAGTGGACACACCGCCATAGTGACAGTATTGGGCAGCGCCACTCATCCTGTGAGTGGACACACCGCCATAGTGACAGTTTTGGGCAGCGCCACTCATCCTGTGAGTGGACACACCGCCATAGTGACAGTATTGGGCAGCGCCACTCATCCTGTGAGTGGACACACCGCCATAGTGACAGTATTGGGCAGCGCCACTCATCCTGTGCGTGGACACACCGCCATAGTGACAGTATTGGGCAGCGCCACTCATCCTGTGAGTGGACACACCGCCATAGTGACAGTATTGGGCAGCGCCACTCATCCTGTGAGTGGACACACCGCCATAGCAGCATGTACAACACTCCCCAATAGGAAGAAAACCCGTTTTTGCCAATGCTGATTGCCAAGGTGAAAACAATGGCAGGTAAATGCCCCCTGTATGTCCAGCGAGGCTCGAACACTGTATTAAATTAACTTTATACTTTAGCCGCAAATGTTTATCACGAAGCTTGTTGGTCCAAGATGTATAAAACAGGTCCGAAGGAAGGTGTAGTTTTGTATATCTTGAGCTTAGAGAGAGAGAGAGAGAGAGAGAGAGAGAGAGAGAGAGAGAGAGAGAGAGAGAGAGAGAGAGAGAGAGAGAGAGAGAGAGAGAGAGAGAGAGAGAGAGAAGGAAGAGGTAGGACGCGACAGAGACAAAATACTTAGAGAACTGACAAAGTGGAAAAGGAGAAAACAATAGCAAACAAGAGGAGGAGGAGGGAAGGATGGTCGACAGAGCCACACAGAGACATGTTGGGCATCACTGAACACGTCTATAGTCGTGAGCAGGGGCCCAAGAGCATGCTCTCGATCCTCTAGGCACAGATAGGTGAGTGCACACTGGCACCTTTCCCACAAAATCAGTATGAAAGTGAGGGTAAACTTGCCTACTGAGGCGAATACTTGAGTATACTTAAACTATTCACTTAGAAAGTCTTCACACTTGCACATTCTACACACAGAAAGTTGTGGTGCGTCTTGCAAGGTGCAGCGTTACAATGTGCAAGATGGGGAGGTCTGAGGATGGCGTCTCACCTATCCTATCCCCCTTGATTTACATCCCACATTATCCCTATATATCCGTCCAATCCTTCCCTATATTTCCACCTACTTCCCTCCCTCCCTTTGCTCTCTGTCTCTCACATCTCCCCACCAGAAAGCACTGCTTGCCGGCTTACAGTCGCCTGGGAAAGAAAGGAAAGGGGAGGAGAGTGGACAGGAACCCAACACCTTTCCATCATATGACATTGAAGCATTTCTACCTGTCTACCTAGCGTCCTGGACGGCAAGGTTGTCCTCGGTAGAAGGTGATGATGGAGGAGGAGG
>NC_091196.1:26121760-26154260 GCF_040958095.1 Procambarus clarkii
ACCACACAGCCCCTACCTGACAGCCTCCTCCCCCCCTCCTAGAGGGGGGGGGGGGAGGAGGAGGAGGAGTTTGGGGAGGAGGGGGGGAACACAATGCCGGCATCCTGTCCCCTACAATGCAACAACGAGGGATCGGCTTACAGCCATTGGCGGACGATTCAAAAGCTTGCAGCTTGGGGGATTGAACTCGAGTTTGCAATATGTTGATAAAAGTTTTTAATGTTAATACTGTTATAATAGAACTAAGTATTACACTATATAATTATTATTTCGTAGATTATTCATTTGATTACACTAATGATTTATTTCTTTACTATAAGAATAGAAATTATTTATCGGATTAACATTTTAATTATTGTAAATTATATAATTATTTTTAGTATTAATGCTGTAAGTAATAATTAAATTATTATTAGCAATATTGTCTTAGTGTGTGATAGGTGTTCTTCACACCAGGTGTGTGTGTTCTTCACACCAGGTGTGTGTGTTCTTCACACCAGGTGTGTGTGTTCTTCACACCAGGTGTGTGTGTTCTTCACACCAGGTGTGTGTGTTCTTCACACCAGGTGTGTGTGTTCTTCACACCAGGTGTGTGTGTTCTTCACACCAGGTGTGTGTGTTCTTCACACCAGGTGTGTGTGTTCTTCACACCAGGTGTGTGTGTTCTTCACACCAGGTGTGTGTGTTCTTCACACCAGGTGTGTGTGTTCTTCACACCAGGTGTGTGTGTTCTCCACACCAGGTGTGTGTGTTCTTCACACCAGGTGTGTGTGTTCTCCACACCAGGTGTGTGTGTTCTTCACACCAGGTGTGTGTGTTCTTCACACCAGGTGTGTGTGTTCTTCACACCAGGTGTGTGTGTTCTTCACACCAGGTGTGTGTGTTCTTCACACCAGGTGTGACTGTTCTCCACACCAGGTGACTGTTCTCCACACCACGTGTGACTGTTCTCCACACCAGGTGTGAGTGTTCTCCACACCACGTGTGACTGTTCTCCACACCACGTGTGACTGTTCTCCACACCAGGTGTGACTGTTCTCCACACCAGGTGACTGTTCTCCACACCAGGTGACTGTTCTCCATACCAGGTGTGACTGTTCTCCACACCAGGTGACTGTTCTCCACACCAGGTGACTGTTCTCCACACCAGGTGTGACTGTTCTCCACACCACGTGTGACTGTTCTCCACACCACGTGTGACTGTTCTCCACACCAGGTGTGAGTGTTCTCCACACCAGGTGTGACTGTTCTCCACACCACGTGTGACTGTTCTCCACACCACGTGTGACTGTTCTCCACACCACGTGTGACTGTTCTCCACACCAGGTGTGAGTGTTCTCCACACCAGGTGTGACTGTTCTCCACACCACGTGTGACTGTTCTCCACACCAGGTGTGAGTGTTCTCCACACCAGGTGTGACTGTTCTCCACACCAGGTGTGTGTGTTCTTCACACCAGGTGACTGTTCTCCATACCAGGTGACTGTTCTCCACACCACGTGTGACTGTTCTCCACACCAGGTGTGAGTGTTCTCCACACCAGGTGTGACTGTTCTCCACACCACGTGTGACTGTTCTCCACACCACGTGTGACTGTTCTCCACACCAGGTGTGAGTGTTCTCCACACCAGGTGTGACTGTTCTCCACACCACGTGTGACTGTTCTCCACACCACGTGTGACTGTTCTCCACACCAGGTGTGAGTGTTCTCCACACCAGGTGTGACTGTTCTCCACACCACGTGTGACTGTTCTCCACACCACGTGTGACTGTTCTCCACACCAGGTGTGAGTGTTCTCCACACCAGGTGTGACTGTTCTCCACACCACGTGTGACTGTTCTCCACACCACGTGTGACTGTTCTCCACACCACGTGTGACTGTTCTCCACACCAGGTGTGAGTGTTCTCCACACCAGGTGTGACTGTTCTCCACACCACGTGTGACTGTTCTCCACACCAGGTGTGAGTGTTCTCCACACCAGGTGTGACTGTTCTCCACACCAGGTGTGTGTGTTCTTCACACCAGGTGACTGTTCTCCATACCAGGTGACTGTTCTCCACACCACGTGTGACTGTTCTCCACACCAGGTGTGAGTGTTCTCCACACCAGGTGTGACTGTTCTCCACACCACGTGTGACTGTTCTCCACACCACGTGTGACTGTTCTCCACACCAGGTGTGAGTGTTCTCCACACCAGGTGTGACTGTTCTCCACACCACGTGTGACTGTTCTCCACACCACGTGTGACTGTTCTCCACACCAGGTGTGAGTGTTCTCCACACCAGGTGTGACTGTTCTCCACACCACGTGTGACTGTTCTCCACACCACGTGTGACTGTTCTCCACACCAGGTGTGAGTGTTCTCCACACCAGGTGTGACTGTTCTCCACACCACGTGTGACTGTTCTCCACACCACGTGTGACTGTTCTCCACACCAGGTGTGACTGTTCTCCACACCAGGTGTGTGTGTTCTTCACACCAGGTGACTGTTCTCCATACCAGGTGACTGTTCTCCACACCACGTGTGACTGTTCTCCACACCAGGTGACTGTTCTCCACACCAGGTGTGACTGTTCTCCACACCAGGTGTGACTGTTCTCCACACCACGTGTGACTGTTCTCCACACCAGGTGTGACTGTTCTCCACACCAGGTGTGAGTGTTCTCCACACCAGGTGTGACTGTTCTCCACACCACGTGTGACTGTTCTCCACACCACGTGTGACTGTTCTCCACACCAGGTGTGAGTGTTCTCCACACCACGTGTGACTGTTCTCCACACCACGTGTGACTGTTCTCCACACCAGGTGTGACTGTTCTCCACACCAGGTGACTGTTCTCCATACCAGGTGTGACTGTTCTCCACACCAGGTGTGACTGTTCTCCACACCAGGTGACTGTTCTCCACACCAGGTGACTGTTCTCCACACCAGGTGTGACTGTTCTCCATACCAGGTGTGACTGTTCTCCACACCAGGTGTGACTGTTCTCCACACCAGGTGTGACTGTTCTCCACACCAGGTGTGACTGTTCTCCACACCAGGTGACTGTTCTCCATACCAGGTGTGACTGTTCTCCACACCAGGTGTGACTGTTCTCCACACCAGGTGTGACTGTTCTCCACACCACGTGTGACTGTTCTCCACACCAGGTGTGACTGTTCTCCACACCAGGTGACTGTTCTCCATACCAGCTGTGACTGTTCTCCACACCAGGTGTGACTGTTCTCCACACCAGGTGACTGTTCTCCACACCAGGTGACTGTTCTCCACACCAGGTGACTGTTCTCCACACCAGGTGACTGTTCTCCACACCAGGTGTGACTGTTCTCCACACCAGGTGTGACTGTTCTCCACACCAGGTGACTGTTCTCCACACCAGGTGTGACTGTTCTCCACACCAGGTGTGACTGTTCTCCACACCAGGTGTGACTGTTCTCCACACCACGTGTGACTGTTCTCCACACCAGGTGTGACTGTTCTCCACACCAGGTGACTGTTCTCCATACCAGGTGTGACTGTTCTCCACACCAGGTGTGACTGTTCTCCACACCAGGTGTGACTGTTCTCCACACCAGGTGTGACTGTTCTCCACACCAGGTGTGACTGTTCTCCACACCAGGTGTGACTGTTCTCCACACCAGGTGTGACTGTTCTCCACACCAGGTGACTGTTCTCCACACCAGGTGTGATTGTTCTCCACACCAGGTGACTGTTCTCCATACCAGGTGACTGTTCTCCATACCAGGTGTGACTGTTCTCCACACCAGGTGTGACTGTTCTCCACACCAGGTGTGACTGTTCTCCACACCAGGTGTGACTGTTCTCCACACCAGGTGTGACTTCTCCACACCACGTGTGACTGTTCTCCACACCAGGTGTGACTGTTCTCCACACCAGGTGTGACTGTTCTCCACACCACGTGTGACTGTTCTCCACACCAGGTGTGACTGTTCTCCACACCAGGTGTGACTGTTCTCCACACCAGGTGTGACTGTTCTCCACACCAGGTGTGACTGTTCTCCACACCAGGTGACTGTTCTCCATACCAGGTGACTGTTCTCCATACCAGGTGTGACTGTTCTCCACACCAGGTGTGACTGTTCTCCACACCAGGTGTGACTGTTCTCCACACCAGGTGACTGTTCTCCACACCAGGTGTGACAGTTCTCCACACCAGGTGACTGTTCTCCATACCAGGTGACTGTTCTCCATACCAGGTGTGACTGTTCTCCACACCAGGTGTGACTGTTCTCCACACCAGGTGTGACTGTTCTCCACACCAGGTGTGACTGTTCTCCACACCAGGTGTGACTGTTCTCCACACCACGTGTGACTGTTCTCCACACCAGGTGTGACTGTTCTCCACACCAGGTGTGACTGTTCTCCACACCAGGTGTGACTGTTCTCCACACCAGGTGTGACTGTTCTCCACACCAGGTGTGACTGTTCTCCACACCAGGTGTGACTGTTCTCCACACCAGGTGTGACTGTTCTCCACACCAGGTGTGACTGTTCTCCACACCAGGTGTGACTGTTCTCCACACCACGTGTGACTGTTCTCCACACCAGGTGTGACTGTTCTCCACACCAGGTGACTGTTCTCCACACCATTCCTCAAACTGTCGCCCTCGGTATAGTTTAAATTTCCTGTAGCTTCCAAACACCATAACCCCCCATTCCCTTTAGGCTTAACCACCCCCCCCCCCCCTTCATCCCTGAAAGGTCATCTACGGGCTCACCATAGCCCGTGCTACTTGGGACTTTTTCTTCCAGGTAGCGAATCTGTAACAACAACAACATCCCTGAAAAAAAACTCACCAGAAATTCCTGAAAATCAGGAAATTCCAAAAGCACTGTTTTACAATTCCCGAAAATTTTCTTTACCGGTAATTCCTCCTTCCTAAACACGTAGGTCCCAAAAATGCTTCATTCTAGAGGTAGTGAACAGAACTATCAGGGGGGGGAAAGCGCCAAGTCATTACGACTATATAGCACTGGGAAGGGGAGTCAGGATAAGGATTTGGGATGGGACAGAGGTGGGGAGGGAGGGGGAAAGGGAATAGTGCCCAACCAGTTACACGATCAGCGGGGATTGAACGCCGACCTGCGTTCAATCCTAACGCTAATCAATCAATACCTAATGCTACATTAATGATTATGAATGGAATTCCTAACCTCGAAAGAATGCTCAATATTTCCTCATTCTCCCAGAATTAACTATCTAAAAAAACCCAAGAAAACTATTTCCTCGGGTACGGGTAGTTCCCAGACGGCGGAAATCGTTCACACCTGTACTTCCTGGTCCTTGTAAGAATGTGTAAAATGTATGTCTGTCTCTCACCTTGCTAGGGGGGAGGGGGAGGTGGTCTTCAAAGGAGGGGTCAAGTCCATTCCTTAGTCTTAATCAATTTCCAGCGCTCTTGCAACTGTTTGATGAGTTGAAGGTGGCTATGTAAGAGAGAGAGGTGTGTCGCTTGCATTCCATCTCAGCTGAGAGCAGCAGCAGCAGCAGCAGCAGCAGCAGCAGCAGCAGCAGCAGCAGCAGCAGCAGTAGCAGCAGCAGCCAAGAGCAGCAGTAGACATACAATCCCACCTCCACCACTACCCCAACAACCATCAACCACCATCGCCAATTAACAAGAGACTTGTCACAGGGAACGCATGCGCCACGAATCAAGGCCAACGGTAACCCACCTTTGTTGAGCTTTCCTGTTGTCCCGTTACGCTAAGTACCAACTGTGTTCCGTTTTCACTCCGCGCCATCGGAGGTATAACTCACTCGTTCTCTCCCGTAATATAATCCATTATAGCTGCTTGATAATGAGGCCAAATGGAGTAGTCTTCAGTGTACAAAGTGAGCAGTGTTGGCGGCCTTGCAAACCTCTCATGATATAACAGGAAAATAATTGTGCAACTGTCTGACTGGGTGAAGGGCTGGCTGGCTGACTGTTTAAATAGCTGTCTGGCTGGCTAGCTAATGTCTGTCTGGCTGGCTGGCTGGCTGGCTGGCCTGTGGGCTAGCTTATGTCTGACTGGCTAGCTAATGTCTGGCTGGCTGGCTGTTTAAATAGCTGTCTGGCTGGCTGGCTGGCTGGCTGGCTAGCTAATGTCTGGCTGGCTGGCTGTCTGGCTGGCTAACTAGCTTATGTCTAGCTGGCTAGCTAATGTCTGGCTGTCTGGCTGGCTGACTGACTGGCTGATGGCTGGTTGGGTGGTGCACAATGTGACCTTATGGCTAGCCAGCTGGCTGAGAGAGTGAAGGTGGGGAAGGGGGGGGGGGGAAGCTAGACACTCAGACAGGGTTAAACTTAGCTATTGGCCTGACACCTCCCCCCCTCCCTCTTGCCCCCTCCCCCCGTCCCTCTACTTCTCCATCTTTCTCCGTATGTCTTCTTTTTCTTCCATCTTCTTCTCTATATATATCTTCCATTCTCCATATATATATATATATATATATATATATATATATATATATATATATAGAGAGAGAGAGAGAGAGAGAGAGAGAGAGAGAGAGAGAGAGAGAGAGAGAGAGAGAGAGAGAGAGAGAGAGAGAGAGAGAGAGTTATGAGGAGAGACTAGAGGCGTCAAACATGCCAAAACTAGAAGATAGAAGAGAGGGGATATGATCACCACTTACAAAATACTAACAGGAAAAGATCAAATTGACAAAGAGGAATTCCTGAAACTTCACGAACAAGAGGACACAGATTCAAGAAAACAGAGGTGCCGAAAAAATATATTAGAAAATCTTCTTTTTTTTGCAAACTTGCAGAGTGGTAGACGGTTGGAACAAGCTATGTGAGAAGGTGGTGGAGGCCAAGACCGTCAGTAGTTTCAAAGCGTTATACGACAAAGAGTACTGGGAAGACGGGACACCACGAGCGTAGCTCTCATCCTGTAACTACACTTAGGTAATTACACACACACACACACACACACACACACACACACACACACACACACACACACACACACACACACACACACACACACACACAAAGCTGATTCTCTTTTATTTTCTCAAGTTACACAACCCATGCTCTTTATGACGTCATTCGCTATCATGCTATACTATAATGCGCGTATATACATGCGCACAAGCATACACACACACATGCATACAATTCACACTACATACGAGCACTCATGCACGATAATGAACGCATACACGCATGCATAATTATACACATATATCTACCACCACCACCCCCCTCCCTCCCCGTGACGTCACAGGGTTTTGACCTCCAAAGTTCCGAAGACTTCTCACAGACGTACAGACGGACACAGAGACGGACACACGGACACAGAGACGGACACAGACGGACACACAGACGGACAGACGGACACAGAGACGGACACAGACGGACACACAGACGGACACAGACGGACACACAGACGGACACAGAGACGGACAGACGGACACAGAGACGGACACAGACGGACACACAGACGGACACACGGACACAGAGACGGACACAGAGACGGACACAGACGGACACACAGACGGACACACAGACGGACACAGACGGACACAGAGACGGACACAGACGGACACACAGACGGACACAGAGACGGACACAGACGGACACACAGACGGACACAGACGGACACACGGACACAGAGACGGACACACAGACGGACACACAGACGGACACACAGACGGACACACAGACGGACACAGACGGACACACAGACGGACATGGGAGCGAGATGCCACACAGGTGACACATGGCTTCGCTGGCGGCAAAAAAAATATATATTGTACCCACGTAAAGCATAGAAGGAAAGGGTGGAGATATGTCGAAGGGGAAGGGGGATGGGGGATTCCAGACGTGACACTGGGCTCGGCAGGTGTGGGAAGAGGGGGGTTGGAAGGGTTGGAAGGAGAGGTGTGGGAAGGGGGAATTGGGGGATGGGAAAGGATTTGGTGGGGAAGAGGGGGGTTGAAATAAACAGGGTTGAAGCAGAAGAGTGGGAGGGGAGTGTAAGGAACCGGATTAAGAGATGGGAAGGAAGAGGGGAAGGAGTAGATAAAGGAAGGAGTAGATAGGGAAGGAGGCATGAGGACGAAGGTCTAGCAGAAGAGGGAAAAAGAGACAATGAGAGATAATGAGGCAGCAGGTGAGGAAAGGAATACAAAGAGAGGGAGAGGACAGTGGGAATAAGAGATAGGAAAGAAGAGACTTACTTGTTCAAGGTGAGAATAAGGTGAAAGGTGAAGAACAAGGTGAAGGCTCTCTCTAGTCATGACCACATCTAGACCATATCTTGACCACATCTAGACCATATCTTGACCACATCTAGACCATATCTTGACCACATCTAGACCATATCTTGACCACATCTAGACCATATCTTGACCACATCTAGACCATATCTTGACCACATCTAGACCATATCTTGACCACATCTAGACCATATCTTGACCACATCTAGACCATATCTTGACCACATCAGTAAGTCCACCACATCACATCTGGTGGACTTACTGTCACGTACACACACACACACACACACACACACACACACACACACACACACACACACACACACACACGCGCGCGTGTGTGAGTATCAATACCCAGCGAGAGGATTCAGATGTAACACGATATCAGTGATCCTCAAACCTCGTAGCTGATCGTAGAGACCTCATGAGAGCGGAGGAGGGCAGAGCACCTGGTCTTACAGCATCCCGCCATTCAACAAGCCTCATCTTGCAAAGGGATTTCGGGCAGATAGTCGACAAAAGCAACAGAATGATGCGACTTATTGGAGCCACCGTGAGGGGTGGTGGCCACGGAGGAGGGTTGCAGTGAGAGGCAGTATCATGTTGGGAGGCATTATCGACTCTTATTGGCTTCTAATATAATGCAAGGAGCAGCCCCGGGGCCAGGAGAGCTGGTAGTGTTGATGACTGCTGCAGTTTAATGCTATATAATCTATATACGATTTATATATATATAAATTGCATCGTGATTTACACTGAAAAAACCACAATTCCCCTACTCACCTTGCTTACAAACTAGTGTTGTTTACCTAGAGTGAAGAGGAGGGGTAGAGACTTTGCCTGCTCCCCCATGCCCCCCCCCCCCAGAAGACAAAACCCCTCTCCCCTTACACGCCCTCAACAACACCACCACCCCCCCCTTTCCCCCCCACCCCAACACCCCCTACCCTCGCGTCAACAACCCCTCCTCCTCCTCCTCCTCCTCCCAGACCCCCAACCCTCAAAATGAGCCATGGGTGATTCCCAGCAAGCATGTAGGGCACGAGGGGTAGGGGCGTGCACGGCCCTGTAGGTGGTCCATGCACGTGGGCGGCCATGCCCGGAGTGGCTTAAACTATGACCCGCCGCACGGCGCGGCGCCCACACACACACACACACACACCGCCCTCAGCCCCTGGCGAAGTAGCTTAAGAATGAGAGAATGAGGAGAACCAAACATGAAACAATTCGCGTTAATGAGGCGATGGCTGTGCCGAGATGGTCGCTAGGGAGATGTAACAAGGCGGTTCGCTAAGCTGCAGCAACAACAGCAGCAGCAGTAGCAGCAGCAGCAGCAGCAGCAGTAGCAGCAGCAGCAGTAGCAGCCGGAACATGAAGTAACCCACAGGACCAATAATAAAGAAGTCACAACGCGAAACCAAAGAAAAAGACATTAACCCGAAGGAAATAATGACAAAGCGATGATGGGGAATGACGCGAGGTATGAAGGAATGAAGGAAGAAGGAAGGAAGGAGACGATAGTATCACACACACACAAGATAAGGAACATTAAGGCTGGTAAAAGAATTGTTTTCATGTTTACCTTGCAAGACCTGACCCGCGACCTCTCCCACCACAACACAACACGCACTATGGAATTAATTCACAAATTTAACATCTTGATTATATTCTAAGCCTTCACTAACACCTATGGGGGTCCATATCTTCACGTTCTATGGTCTCGCTTCATGGACGCTGCCTTCCTCTCTTGCTCTCACATTAGTGGACGCTGCCTTCCTCTCCTGTTTTCACATTAGTGGACGCTGCCTTCCTCTCTTGCTCTCACATTAGTGGACGCTGCCTTCCTCTCCTGTTTTCACATTAGTGGACGCTGCCATCCTCTCTTGCTCTCACATTAGTGGACGCTGCCTTCCTCTCTTGCTCTCACATTAGTGGGCGCTGCCTTCCTCTCTTGCTCTCACATTAGTGGACGCTGCCTTCCTCTCTTGCTTTCACATTAGTGGACGCTGCCTTCCTCTCCTGTTTTCACATTAGTGGACGCTGCCTTCCTCTCTTGCTCTCACATTAGTGGACGCTGCCTTCCTCTCCTGTTTTCACATTAGTGGACGCTGCCTTCCTCTCTTGCTCTCACACCAGTGGACGCTGCCTTCCTCTCCTGTTTTCACATTAGTGGACGCTGCCTTCCTCTCTTGCTCTCACACCAGTGGGCGCTGCCTTCCTCTCCTGTTTTCACATTAGTGGACGCTGCCTTCCTCTCTTGCTCTCACATCAGTGGACGCTGCCATCCTCTCTTGCTCTCACACCAGTGGACGCTGCCTTCCTCTCCTGTTTTCACATTAGTGGACGCTGCCTTCCTCTCTTGCTCTCACACCAGTGGACGCTGCCTTCCTCTCCTGTTTTCACATCAGTGGACGCTGCCTTCCTCTCTTGCTCTCACACCAGTGGACGCTGCCTTCCTCTCCTGTTTTCACATTAGTGGACGCTGCCTTCCTCTCTTGCTCTCACATTAGTGGACGCTGCCATCCTCTCCTACTCTCACACACAGCCTGACGTACCGAAACGTCGCCAGTGAATTAATTACCCCACGGGTAAACGACGTTCATGTAACGTTAAATCAACGCTGATAACGGTCCTTCGCCGTTGATATAACGTTGATACTGTGTTCCTGCTGCTTCATCATCTCCTGGCAGAGTTCGAGTCTCCAACAGCCCAGGTGAATGGAACAACAACAACTACTTATGCTGGAGAAAACGGGTGATGGCGCCATCTTGGTTGTTTTCGCTAAGAAAGGTGTGTGGCGCCTCAGTGGTGTGGCGCCACACAAGACTCAGGCGCCCTCAGCTAGTGTCTACATTACGGGCTCGCCATAGACCGTGCTACATGGACATTTTGTTCTGAGTAGCTAAATCTAAAATAACAACAACAGTGTCTACAGTTTTTTTTCTTTAAGAACATAAGCATGTTCTTAAAGAACACATGTTCTTAGAACACACTGGCGAAAGCCTATTGGACCACACGCTAAATGTCCTTCACATACTGTATATGTCTAACCTTTCAATTGGCCCATAACTTGTCGAGAT
This sequence comes from Procambarus clarkii, assembly GCF_040958095.1. Classification (NCBI taxonomy): domain Eukaryota; kingdom Metazoa; phylum Arthropoda; class Malacostraca; order Decapoda; family Cambaridae; genus Procambarus; species Procambarus clarkii. The sequence goes on from NC_091196.1 coordinate 26,133,074, forward strand.
GCAATGGCCGTATGATCGTTAGGGGGGGGGGGGGGGTGTTTCAAGCGTAGCTTAGACCTACCTGGTTGATGGGGTTCTGGGAGTTCTTCTACTCCCCCAAGCCCGGCCTGAGGCCAGGCTTGACTTGTGAGAGCTTGGTCCACCAGGCTGTTGCTTGGAGCGGCCCGCAGGCCCACATATACCTGGTTGATGGGGTTCTGGGAGTTCTTCTACTCCCCCAAGCCCGGCCTGAGGCCAGGCTTGACTTGTGAGAGCTTGATCCACCAGGCTGTTGCTTGCAGGGAAAAACGAGGCCCTCTGACGTCTTGTTAACACCTCCTTAAGGTGGTTTAAATGATTAACCTTTACATGTGTCGGGTCATTCATTCGCCTTCATTCATAATATTACCAACAACAATAACAAACTCTCATCCACACTTCCGTGGGAGTAAACATACCATTCATCTGGTATGTTTATACATACCAGATGTATAGATGTCTTCTGTCCTTAGATGTCCATTCATCTAAGGACAGAAGCGGTACTGTCCTTATTAGGCTATAAAGGGGATATTAATAGGGTATTAAAAGTATCAACTCAAGACAGAACACGAAACAATGGGTATAAATTGGATAAGTTTAGATTTAGGAAAGACTTAATACTGGTTCGGTAAGAGGGTTGTTGATTTGTGGAGCCAATTACCGCGTAACGTGGTGGAGGTGGGGTCCCTCGATTGTTTCAAGCGTGGGTTGGACATGTATATGAGTGGGATTGGGTTGTTATAGATAGGAGCTGCCTCGTATGGGCCAATAGGCCTTCTGCAGTTACCTTTGTTCTTACGTTCTTACTCATAGCCCAGTTGATAAGAGCTTGGGGCCTCACACACTCATGAGGGTTCCAGGGTTCGAGTCTCCTACAGGCCAGGTGAATAGAACAACAACAACAACACTAACACGTGCCCAGGGGGAAAGTTATCATTATATAAAAGAAATTATCTGAGAATAAATTGCAGCCTTCATGATGAACTTTCCCGACCATTTGACAATAATTTACTGCACAATGGACGAGACAAGAGAAAGTATCGCCACTCTTCAACGGTACACACTGCGGGGCTCGCCATAGACCGTGCTGCTTGGAACTTTTTGTTCCAAGTAGCGAATCTTTAAGAAAGCATCTTCAACGGTGTGAGCTTGTACTTGCTGCGGGGGTCGAGCTTCAGCTCATGATTCCGCCTCGTCCCTCGAGTTGGGTATATATAGCTATTCCATGCACTCTTGATGGCTTACGGGCTATTCATGCCCGTGCCACCTCTTGGATGGCTTAATCTTTATCAATCAACATTCCTAGACTCACAATCTAGGATCCTGGGTTCGATCCCCGGGTTGGAGAGAAATGGTGGGGGCAGTTTTATTTTCACCTAATGCCTCTGTTCACCTCCTTGTCCACATATCGCAGCTCCCTCTCGACATGTACTAATTCCTTGTCCTCTTGTTATAGATTCAGCTACTTGGAACAAGTTCCAAGTAGCACGGGCTATGGTGAGCCCGTAACTTACCTGGCACAGGAGCGGGGTCCTCTTTGTCCTCACAAGATTAACTGGTAAAGATTAAGCCACCCAAGAGGTGGCACGGGCATGAATAGCCCGTAATTGTCCTCACATGTTGTTGGTGTTAAAGATTTAGCTACTCAGGACGAAGTGTCCATGTAGCACGGGCTATGGTGAGCCCGTAAGTTAAAGGAGCTGTCCTCACAGCTCCTTCAAGTACTATATAGTGGCGCTGGCTAATCACCACTCCTGATAATTACCTCACCATCCACCCACACTAATTCTCAGCATTACTTAAATGCTAATTGACGCACACAGAGATCACACTAACGTGATGCATCAAATGAACAAATCCACAAGGGCCGTGACGAGGATTCGAACCTGCGTGCCTCGGAGAGGCTACGGGATCCAGTAAGTTCAGTAGAACTTTGGTTTCAACCCTTTTGCCCTGTCGTAGCTCAGTCGATTAAGGCAGTGTCTGGGATGCTCCCGGACGCAGGTTCGAATCCTCGTCACGGCCCTTGTGGGTTTGTTCTAATTGCCGTAACTGTCGGCCAACTGAACATCCTCGTTCCACCAGGCGCTTCCTGAGATCAATTTAATATTTCTCCTTCTAAGATAATATAACTTACACAATAAGGACCAAACCACACACCAGAAGATGAAGAACACACACGACTTGATAATGGTTCAAGACGGACCGAAACATCGTCGTCTCATCATATTCTGATGAGTGATTTGGTCACGATATCATCAGCCACGTTATTGTGACTCATCGTCTACCTATCTTACACGTCTTGTTCATATTTATGTAATGGTTAATCATTATATACATATGAACAAGCTTTTCTTATTTTCTCATTCACATTGTCTAAGAATTAAAAGTCTAAATCTATAAGGATGATACATTCGCTGATAAGTGAGTACACAGTACAGTGTACAGCGGTACACTGTACCAGAAGCGGTACAGTGTACCGCAGGGTAATGATGGCCTCCTAATATGTTGACGAGTGAACCGCTGACTGTACCGGAGGTGATTGGGCCACCCCAGGTACCGACCACCAGCCGCGTGGTGACCCCCCCTGGGGTCATCACTCGTGTCGACACGGTGAGAAGCGGAGCTGACCTCGTGTAGGTGTGTGACCCCCCGTGGGGGGGGGGGGGGGTGTCATACACACACACACCTACACGCGGCCACAGCAACGGGTGTGTGTAGGCGGTGGCACAGCACCCGTCCACACCCCCAGGGTCACCCCTCCACCCCCACAAACCTGTCACCACCACCACCACCACCATCATCAACCACCACCACCAGCATCAACCACCACCAACCACCCTTGCAGCTACAAATAGCAAGGTCTGGGACCAAGGTGTGTGACTAATCAGGGACTGAATTGAGTGTAAATAGAATGGTCCCGAGGGCCTCGTCCCTTGGGGCACACACCGACAAGTGACGGAGCGGGGGTAGGGACGAGGGGGGCGGGGGAGGGACGAGGGGGGAGGGAGGGAGAGAGGTGGGGGGATGGGGGTGATTGAACTATGGCAGCATAGAGCAGAGCGAATGGCTCTAATGACCTCTCCAGCATCGAGGTCAAGACAGTTGACCCCTAACTACACTCACTCAAACACACTCAAGCTGGGACAAGCTAAGACAAGCTAAGACAAGCTGGGACAAGCTGAGACAAGCTGGGACACGCTGGGACAAGCTAAGACAAGCTAAGACAAGCTGGGACAAGCTGAGACAAGCTAAGACAAGCTGGGACACGCTGGGACAAGCTAAGACAAGCTGGGACAAACTGAGACAAGCTGAGACAAGCTAAGACAAGCTGGGACACGCTGGGACATGCTGGGACAAACTAAGACAAGCTGGGACACGCTGGGACATGCTGGGACAAACTAAGACAAGCTAAGACAAGCTGAAACAACCTGAGACAAGCTAAGACAAGCTAAGACAAGCTAAGACAAGCTGGGACAAGTAGACACCCCCCAAGACTACTTAAGATAAGCTGTTACAACGTGAGACAATCATCAGAAGCAGACGCAGGGACCCACATGTAAACAATGTCTGCGTTGAAACACAAACAAAACAAAAAACTACACCGTTACCTTGAGGTGCTTCCGGGGCTCAGCGTCCCCGCGGCCCGGTCGTCGACCAGGCCTCCAAACCCTAACCTGCGACTCCAAACCAAACCTGCGACCGTAGCAGAGGAACACACACGTGCTCAAGCAAGCTGTGTTAACAACAGCAACACAAGAAAACAAGTTAACTCAACAAGGACGCAAGAAAAATCCCAGGACGCAAACAGCAACAGATTAAGGACGCAAGACACAAACACACAGGGACGCAACACAGCATCAAGACACAAGCAACACGTGTACAAATGTAAACACATTGCGTCCACATTCATGGAAGTAGCTGTGATGGAGAGAGTGGGGGAGGGGGTGGTGGAGGTGAATGGGGGGGATATGGGGGGGTTAATGGGTTTGTTTTTTAAATGCTGCCGGGGGGGGGAAGGGAGGAGGTCATGAGACACCCTTAGCGGCCCCCACGGATCACCTTTCCTGACCTGCACAAGAATAGGGTGAGAATCCAACAAATGACCCCTAAAGTTCAACCCGAGTAAATGTAAGGTAATGATTTCTTTTTCCCCCTGACCCAACGCGGCATCGTCAAGAGCGGCGGAGTTGTATCGTATACAACATCATATGTACCCGTCCCATACATATGTATGGTACGATACATATGTATGTATCATATGTACGACCTCGTGTACCCCGGGTTCGACCCCCTTCGGAGGGGAAGGAAGGGGAAGTGAAGGGACGTCACCATAGAAGGGGAAGAAGAGAAGGTACAGTACCTCGCCCGGCTGTACCCTGCTGTACCTGTACCCTCCTCTCAAACGTTTCTAATCAAGATGGTAATTAGGGGTCCGGCAGGTCTTAATCACCGCTTGTTTGCCTGGAAAATACCACAAATAACACGTGATATCGTGTTAAATAACACGTGATATCGTGTTAAATAACACGTGATATCGTGTTAAATAACACGTGATATCGTGTTAAATAACACGTGATATCGTGTTAAATAACACGTGATATCGTGTTAAATAACACGTGATATCGTGTTAAATAACACGTGATATCGTATAAAATAACACCCGATATCGCGTTAAATCAGACCTAATGACCCCTGGTTATATCACAAGACCAGGCTAAAGCATTTGTGCCGTACACCTTCGCTTGCATGGCAGTGTGACGGCGTGCAGCCAACAGCGGAAGGAACGGAGGTGGACAGGTGACACCAGTGAATGAACGAATGAACGGGTGAATGAAGCGTAATGACGGCATTTTTTGCTTTTATGAATGGGACCGGTGACGTCACGCCACTTCCGCCCCCCACCCATATCTCTCCTGCCGGAACCTGTGGAAAGGAATTCAATGAGAAAGGAGTGTGTGTGGTTGTACAGGACCTTCCCCCCCCCTCCCCCACCAGTGGTGGACAGCTGCATGCCCTCGTGTTGTACAGGACCCCTTCTTCCAGTGGTGTGTGTGTGTGTGTACTCACCTAGTTGTGCTTGCTGGGGTTGAGCTTTGGCTCTTTGGTCCCGCTTCTCAACTATCAATCAACAGGTGTACAGATTCCTGAGCCTATTGGGCTCTATCATATCTACATTTGAAACTGTGTATGGAGTCAGCCTCCACCACATCACTGCCTAATGCATTCCACCTGTTAACTACTCTGATGCTGAAAAAGTTCTTTCTAACGTCCCTGTGGCTCATGTGGGTACTCAGTTTCCACCTGTGTCCCCTTGTTCGCGTACCGCCAGTGTTGAATAGTTTATCCTTGTCTACCCTGTCAATTTCCCTGAGGATTTTGTAGGTAGTGATCATGTCTCTCCTCACTCTTCTGTCTTCCAGTGTCGTAAGGAAGTCGTGTCGTGTGTTTGAGAGAGAGAGAGAGAGAGAGAGAGAGAGAGAGAGAGAGAGAGAGAGAGAGAGAGAGAGAGAGAGAGAGAGAGAGAGAGAGAGAGAGAGAGAGAGACAGAGAGAGAGAGAGAGAGAGAGAGAGAGAGAGAGAGAGAGAGAGAGAAAGAGAGAGAAAGAGAAAGAGAGAGAGAGAGAGAGAGAGAGAGAGAGAGAGAGAGAGAGAGAGAGAGAGAGAGAGAGAGAGAGAGAGAGAGAGAGAGAGAGAGAGAGAGAGAGAGCGAGAGAGAGAGAGAGAGAGAGAGAGAGAGAGAGAGAGAGAGAGAGAGAGAGAGAGAGAGAGAGAGAGAGAGAGAGAGAGAGATAATGGTACTGGACGTCCAAGCTGGAATTATGTCATGGCCTTGAGGCCTGGAAGCACTTCCAATATAGTCAGTATAATAGGCCTTTCTAAGCACTTGATATATGGACTTATGTTCTGGGAGGTCTTCCTAACCGCCCCCCCCCCCATCGCATAGACGCTAGCCTTATAATGGAGGTCCTGGGAGCTAAGGGCTCCCTAGGATCTTAAGATCCATTAGGAAGGCCTCCTAGGGCACGCCACCAAGTCCCTGAGAAAAGAATGGGGGTGTCCCCTCGTCACTGTGCGTACATTATGGGCAATGGGTATGATAAACTAAACACACACAGGAACCTATACACCTGTTGATTGACGGTTGAGAGGCGGGACCAAAGAGCCAGAGCTCAACCCCCGCAAGCACAACTAGGTGAATATACACGAGTACGTGGAGCGGGGGGGGGGGGGGAAGGGGGGGAGGCGGAAAGTGCGTCCTACACGCGGTGATAACACGATAACATCTCCCACACAGCCACGACCATGCAGATAACATTCCTGGAATGTTGTCCTGTGTGTGTACTCACCTATTTGTGCTTGCGGGGGTTGAGCTCTGGCTCTTTGGTTCCGCCTCTCAACTGTCAATCAACTGGTGTACAGGTTCCTGAGCCTACTGGGCTCTATCATATCTACACTTGAAACTGTGTATGGAGTCAGCCTCCACCACATCACTTCCTAGTGCATTCCACCTGTTAACTACTCTGACAATAAACAAATTTATTTCTAATGTCTTTATGGCTCATTTGGGCACTCAGTTTCCACCTGTCCCCTAGTGCGTGTGCCCCTTGTGTTAAATAAACTACCTTTATCTACCCTATCAATTCCCTTGAGAATCTTGAATGTGGTGACCATGTCCCCCCCTAACTCTCCTGTCTCCCAGCGATGTGAGGTTTAATTCCCGTAGTCTCTCCTCATAGCTCATACCCCTCAGTTTGGGTACTAGTCTGGTGGCAAACGACTGAGCCTTCTCCAGTGTAGTCTTATGCTTGACTAGATATGGACTCCATGCTGGGGCTGCATACTCCAGGGTTGGTCTGACATACGTGGTATACAAGGTTCTGAATGCTTCCTTACACAAGTTTCTAAAGGCCGTTATTATGTTGGCCAACCTGGCATATGCCGCTGATGTTATCCTCTTGATATGGGCTTCAGGAGACAGGTCTGGCGTGATATCAACCCCCAGATCTTTCTCTCTCTCTGATTCTAGAAGAATTTCATCTCCCAAATGATACCTTGCATCTGGCCTACTGCTTCCTACACCTATTTTCATTACATTACATTACATTTGCTCGGGTTAAACTCTAACAACCATTTGTTCGACCATTCCTTCAGTTTGTCCAGGTCTTCTTGAAGCTTCAAGAAGTCCTCCTGTCTTAATCCTTCTCATAATTTTGGCGTCGTCAGCAAACATTGAGAGTGCTGTGTGTGTGTGTGTGTGTGTGTGTGTGTGTGTGTGTGTGTGTGTGTGTGTGTGTATTCACCTAGTTGTATTCATTTAGTTGTGCTTGTGGAGGTTGACATTTGCTCTTCTGGCCCGCCTCTCAACTGTCAGTCAATCAACTGTTACTAACTACTAATTCCCCTCCCCCCCACACACACCCAGAAAACAGCCCGCAACAGCTGTCTAACTCCCAGGTACCTATTTACTGCTAGGTAACACGGGTATCAGGGTGAAAGAAACTCTGCACATTTGTCTCCGCCGGCGCCGGGAATCGAACCCGGGCCACAGGATTACGAGCACTGCACGCTATCCACTCATCTACCAGACCCCCCTATGTGTGCGTGCGTGCGTGCGTGTAGGCTAACACATGCGTAGCTTACAAAGAACGCCAAACACGGCCACAACCACAAACAAACAAACCAAACACAGCCACTACCCATAAGTAAACAAAATCAGCTGATCAGTGTCAATATAAACAATAGAGTACAACTTAATTGATTAGTGAGGAAGAGATTGTGATTTTCTCGTGAGTTCATTCTTAAAAGTTATTACTGTAAGTCAGACGTTTACAAGGCGTTTGGAAGTGTGATAATGAAGGGGTCTACCTACCTACCTACCTACCTACCTACCTACCTACCTACCTACCTACCTACCTCTCTCTCTCTCTCTCTCTCTCTCTCTCTCTCTCTCTCTCTCTCTCTCTCTCTCTCTCTCTCTCTCTCTCTCTCTCTCTCTCTCTCTCTCTCACTTTACCTGGGAGAGGGAAGTGTGAGTATAGCTGGCCCCCCCCTGCCCCCCTTTCACCTGCTCACTCACCTGGTGCCTAGCGACAGGTGGCTGCTCAGACGTAGAGTACAGGTCGTGCATGACTGGTTCGATCCCCTAGTACCCCCACCAGAGAGGGGGAAAGATAAGAGAGGAGAAGAAGAAGGAGAAGAAGGAGGAGGAGATGGAGAGGAAGGGGGGAGAGGGAGGTAGGAGAGTAAGGTAGGGGGGGGGGAATAGTAGGAAGATATGAAAAGGGATGATATTGAGAGGATTGAGTGACACTACCAGAATGAACAGATCATCAGGTACAAGGTTCGATTCTCTCCCTCTCCACTTCTCTCTCCCTCCCTCCCTCCCTCCCTCACGTTAGTGTCGATTGCAGGAAGGAGATGGGGGTGAAGGTGGTGGGGAAGAGGGGGAGGAAAGGTAGTGGAAGGACATAGAACTTTCAAAGAAAAATGGCGCAAAAGTCACAACGGAAGTGACGTCACGCCATGACTTACGGCTCATAGCACCACAACAACAACAACAACTACAACAACAAATACAACATAGAAGACGTGTAGGAAATAAGGACTTCCCCCTGGACCACCAAGGGGGGGGGGAGGGAGGGAGACCCCCCCTCATCTAGAGTGGCTACACCCCCCCCCCAACCACCATATTCTGTTCCGGCCGGGAATTGAACCCGGGATGCTCGATTACGAGTCCATGACATACGCTGCTGCACCACCGGAACCCCACAAACTTATTACAAGACTATAAATGTGTTCAATCAACTACTTTTAACTAAATATATCAATGAAATTCCAACATACACGACGAGCAACGCAACCTGTCAATCATGTAGGTGAAAGGCGACGATGATTCAGAGTTTCTTCCCCCGAAAGAAAGCCACGTGTTACTTTCCTTCCCAGGGAATAAACCCTCATAAATGGGGGGCTTCATAGGACGTTTTCTTTCCTTCAGGAAGGAAATTATAAAAAAAATGAATGCTGACACTCACGCCAGCACATGTATACACCAACACTGCCACACCAACACTGCCACACCAACACTGCCACACCAACACTGCCATACACCAACACTGCCACACCAACACTGCCATACACCAACACAACACCCACATGTCTCTCCATACTTCCATATAAACGAGAAGGAGAGGTTGGGAGGGAGGGAGAGGGAAGGAAGAGAAATCACGCTAACTATTACCACTAGCTAACACCAGGAACCCCCCCCCCTTCCCCTAGTAACAGCAGTTACCAAACCCAAACGTTATCGTCACTAGGATAAGCCAATAACACCAGGCCGAGTCAAACATCCTGCCTAAGATAACACCTCACCTCTCCCTCTTACGCAAATGTTTCAATATTACGCTCTCGCTAAATAACGCTAAATAACGCTACAGTCAGCTAACGTCTCCAATACACACCAGATAAGGCAGTCAATTATCAAATCCAAAACAATGAATTGATCACTAATTAATTAGCTAGAAAAAATGACACGTAAAGATCGACCAACAGGCAGGAATTAGCAGTAACAAGTTGAGAGATTAAAGCATAGTGCAGATAAGGTAGAATATAAAGCTTATCAGGAGTTAACAAACAGACGGAAAGAAGGCCCAGGTTAAAGATTAAGAGTGAACAAGGAAGTGCTCCAGCTGTGACAGGAGCGTGACGGCAGGTGACGGCAGTGTTGACACCGTCGGCTGTGACGCTAAACTCACCCCCGAAGCCGACACCCACCTTTGGAAACTGGCGCCCGCCTTAACCAAACCCCCAAAAAGCGCTTCCTTCAAGAAACTCCCATTTCTGCGCCAATGACTTACGCTCGAAGTGTGAAACCCTTCTTCCTCTCGCCCGGCACCTCCCTGTGACACAGTGGGTTAACTCACCTCATCTTACAAGCCAGTGAAACTCGGTTCGAATCCTCGCCAGAGGTATTAGACGCCGTTTCTCCACTCTGCACCTGTGCCGTCAAGTAGTCATTAAAGACCCGAAGGCAAAACGACTGAGAATCCGCGGAGTTCGATACTTTTACCGATTTCAGTGACTGTTTTGTGGACAATTAAACATACTTCCAGTTACTACTGACTGCAACAGCCTTCCATTTCCAGTCACTAGTGACTGGAAATGTAACTCCCAGTTACTTGAATACAACTCTATGTCAAGACAGAATATATGCAGGATATAGAAAAGTTGGGGCGAGTTCGAGGTTCATTGAGAGACTGGCAGGAGACGAAGAACTCCTGGAAAGAGCGATGGAAGAGGGTAGAGAATACACCGGAGAGTACACACCAGGGAGTACACACCTGGGTGTCCAGCCAGGTGTGAGGAGCTTGGGACCGCGTGCTGCCTACACACCAAGGACTCACACGGTAGGTAAGGTGAAAGCGCTAATTGGCCCGTTACCTTTCTAACACGTGTTCAAGAAGACGCGAGCCAGGAGTACTGATTACTCCAGTCTAGCCTCCCCTTTCCAGGTCACCTGAGTCACACCCCCTCCCCCAGGTCACCTGAGTCACCCCCCCTCCCCCAGGTCACCTGAGTCACCCCCCCCCCCTCCCCCAGGTCACCTGAGTCACACACCCCCTCCCCCAGGTCACCTGAGTCACACACACCCTCCCCCAGGTCACCTGAGTCACACACCCCTCCCCCAGGTCACCTGAGTCACCCCCCCCCTCCCCCAGGTCACCTGAGTCACCACCCCCCCTCCCCCAGGTCACCTGAGTCACCACCTCCAACTCACTTCCCCCAATTAACAATCTTGAGATGTTTTGCGACATAAAATTTAGTGATTTAAAAATGGAACATTCTTCTTCGTCGGACACAAAGGGGACAAATCCAATCATGGAAATATAATTATTAATGAACCATTAAGAAGAAATACTATATATATATATATATATATATATATATATATATATATATATATATATGTCGTACCTAATAGCCAGAACGCACTTCTCAGCCTACTATTCAACGCCCGATTTGCCTAATAAGCCAAGTTTTCATGAATTAATGTTTTTTCGTCTACCTAACCTACCTAACCTAACCTAACCTAGATTTTTTTGGCTACCAAACCTAACCTTACCTATAAATATAGGTTAGGTTAGGTTAGGTAGGGTTGGTTAGGTTCGGTCATATATCTACGTTAATTTTAACTCCAATAAAAAAAATTGACCTCATACATAGAGAAAAGGGTTGCTTTATCATTTCATAAGAAAAAAATTATAGTAAATATATTAATTCAGGAAAACTTGGCTTATTAGGCAAATCGGGCCTTGAATAGTAGGCTGAGAAGTGAGTTCTGGCTACTAGGTACGACATATATATATATATATATATATATATACACATATATATATATATATATATATATATATATATATATATATATATATATATATATATATATATATACCTGGGTGTATATATATATATATATATATATATATATATATATATATATATATATATATATATATATATATATATATATATATATATATATATATATATATATATATTATTGTTGCAAGCAGGAAATGCCTGAAATATCTTAGAAATAGCCTGAAGTCCTTGCTTCTTCCACCTCTGTTTTACACTTCCCATCCTTTGCGTTCACCTCAAATTCGTCCAAGAATTGGTCGCTGATGTCCAAGAATTCTTAGACAATTACAAGGAATATGAACAGGGCAGGAGGCGTGACTTGCATAAGGACAGGGGGCCTAGGATGGGTGAACGAGAGAAATGGGTAGAGAAGATGATGGGTTGGCAGAAATGGAATGGGGAGAGATTGTGGTAGATGGGTGTATGTGTTGTAATAGTGGTGGTGGAGAGGGGCACACTGAGGGGTAGGGAAGATGACGAAGGGTGATAGGGAGGGGGGCGGAAGGAAAGGGTGAAAGCATTAAGGAAGGGAGGAATTAAGAGAACGAGGCACCCCTAGAGGTAAGGAAGGGTGTTCCTGCCCACCATCACAAGCGGAAGTAACAACGATGAACAAGGGACGAGGAACGAAAGGAAGGAGCAGCCAAAGAAGCCCGAGAGAGAGAGAGAGAGAGAGAGAGAGAGAGAGAGAGAGAGAGAGAGAGAGAGAGAGAGAGAGAGAGAGAGAGAGAGAGAGAGAGAGAGAGAGAGAGAGAGAGACAGAGAGAGAGAGAGAGAGAGAGACAGAGAGAGAGACAGAGAGAGAGAGAGAGAGAGAGAGAGAGAGAGAGAGAGAGAGAGAGAGAGAGAGAGAGAGAGAGAGAGAGAGAGAGAGAGAGAGAGAGAGAGACAGAGAGCAAAATAAGACAGAAGACAACAGTGGAAGTAACAGATGGAGTAGTAAATATGAAGAGACAAGGAGCAAGAGGAAGACACTGAGGAGGAAGGTGGGGCAGGAAACACGACCCACCTACAAGCAGGTGCGCTCCTGGCCGATTAAGGAGCAGGATGAAGGGGAAGTAACGATCGATAACCTGGCGTGTATATGATCCTCAGGCGGAGGGAGGGAGGGGGGATGGAGGGTTTAGGAGGGAAGGAGGGAGGGAGGGAAGAAGTAGCAGTAGCACAAGTATAGTAGCATAAGGAGGAAGGGGGGTAGGAGACACAACACGAAGCAGGAAAACATACCAGACTGTTATCATACTATGAGAACTATGATAACAACAATCCATAACGTGTAAAGACGAAAGACCAGGTCACCCAAAAAGACTTCGAAGACCTAGATACCCAAGGACTTCGAAGTCCTGGATACCCAAGGACTTCGAAGTCCTGGATACCCAAGGACTTCGAAGTCCTGGATACCCAAGGACTTCGAAGTCCTGGATACCCAAGGACTTCGAAGTCCTGGATACCCAAGGACTTCGAAGTCCTGGATACCTAAAGACCTCGAAGACCAGGTCACCCAAAAAGACTTCGAAGACTTGGACACCCAACAAGACTTCGAAGACCTGGATACCTAAAGACTTCGAAGACCTGTGGTCACCTAAAGACTTCGAAGACCTGGATACCTAAAGACTTCGAAGACCTGGACACCTAAAGACTTCGAAGACCTGGACACCTAAAGACTTCGAAGACCTGGACACCTAAAGACTTCGAAGACCTGGACACCTAAAGACTTCGAAGACCTGGACACCTAAAGACTTCGAAGACCTGGACACCTAAAGACTTCGAAGACCTGGACACCTAAAGACTTCGAAGACCTGGACACCTAAAGACATCGAAAACCTGGATACCCAAGGACTTCGAAGACCTGGACACCCAAAAAGACTTCGAAGACCTGGACACCCAAAGACTTCGAAGACCTGGACACCTAAAGACTTCGAAGACCTGGACACCCAAAGACTTCGAAGACCTGGACACCCAAAGACTTCGAAGACCTGGACACCCAAAGACTTCGAAGACCTGGACACCCAAAAAGACTTCGAAGACCTGGACACCTAAAGACACCGTCAAACATATGCCTCAGAGACCCAAAAACCCTCAAGACACTAAATCCCAAAGGTCGCTGAAAAGCCAAACATCTGAAGACCCAATGACCTGAGTGGTGTTACAGAGTTAAGGCTTCGTTCCCTTCCATAACCCCTACCTCGCCTTGAACACGGGCTACATGGCCAAGTATTGATCGCAGATGTAAGTGAAGGAAATGGGAGTTGACCAGATGGGAAAATGGGGGTGGGAAGGGGGATGAGAGAGGGAGGGAGCAGGGGGGCAGGAAGGAGAGAGAGAGAGAGAGAGAGAGAGAGAGAGAGAGAGAGAGAGAGAGAGAGAGAGAGAGAGAGGAGAGAGAGAGAGAGAGAGAGAGAGAGAGAGAGAGAGAGAAAGAGAGAGAGAGAGAGACACAGAGAGAGAGAGAGAGACACAGAGAGAGAGAGAGAGAGAGAGAGAGAGAGATGAGAGAGAGAGAGAGAGAGAGAGAGAGAGAGAGAGAGAGAGAGAGAGATGAGAGAGAGAGAGAGAGAGCGAGAGAGAGAGAGAGAGAGAGAGAGAGAGAGAGAGAGAGAGGAGAGAGAGAGAGAGAGAGAGAGAGAGAGAGAGAGAGAGAGAGAGAGAGAGAGAGAGAGAGAGAGAGACAGAGAGAGAGAGCTATGCTGGCAGACTTGTATGAATTACAAGGGGGGTGACATGTATGAATTACGAGGAAAGACTAAGTGAACTAAACCACACAGCACTGGAGAAGAAAAAAACAGGGGAGACATGATCACCACTTACAAAATAATCAGTGGAATGGAAATGGCAAACAAAGGTACAATTTGGCATGGATGATACATCAACAAATAGTTATCTTTGGACTATGTCCCCGTTTGAGATCGCCATTATGAATTCTTCGTTCTGTGTCAGACAAGTCAAGAAACTGAATGACTGAGGTTAACTGAGCACTAAGCTTTGCATTTAGGAATGACAGCGCCCAGAAGAGAAACAGTACACCTGTTGATTGAAGAATGAGAGGCAGGGCCCAAAAGCTGAAGCTCAACTCCCGAAAGTTTAAGTACGTGAGTACGACTGAGTGCAACGAGCACCTAGTAACTTGTTCTCATCCAAAACCAACACTCATAAGCCCAAACTAGTAAGCTCCAATCGATACACACACTCACCAGTTGATTGACAGTTGAGAGGCGGAACCAAAGAGCCAGAGCTCAACCCCCGCAAGCACAATTAGGTGAGTACACTCCAACCAATACACACTCCAATCGTCGATACACACCATTCCTCCCCCCCCCGTCTCATCTCAAATCCTTATCCTGATCCCTTCCAAGTGCTGTATACAGTCGTGGTGGCCTGGCGCTTTCTCCTAATAGATCCCATCCCTTCCCCCCCCCATTCCCCCACCACACACACCCAAAGCCGCGTTCACTCCTGGGTTCACTGAATCCCGAGGGGCGTCACTGGGTTCAGAACTCACACACACACACACACACACACACACACACACACACACACACACACACACACACACACACACACACACACACACACACACACACACACACAATCTCTTGGGAGTTTCCGGCCCCATGGCCGTGAGACCCGCTTCCTTATGTGTTGTGTGAGAAGAACCGCGTGTCTCTCCTCCCTGCACTTCAGGGGGGTTAGTGAAGCAACTAGAGGAGGGTTGGGGGGGGGGGTTATTGGAGGAGGTTACCAGGGGGTTGGAGGAGGTGTTAGGGGACGTGATAGCGGAGGTTGTTGGGGCAAGATGGGTGAGATTTGAGGCGATATAAGTGAGAGAAAAGGAGACCAAGCCACCAACCTCTCCAGAGGGAAGACAGACTCGTTCCACTACTGTGCAAGCGTCACTCACTCCTTCCGAATCACCATTAACTCCTTACAATTCTCTCCCGTGGACGCTTCTATATATCATTTTCTCGTGAACGAGCAAGCAGCTGCTGCGTTTAACTGCGTAAGAGGCTAATTATGTATTTATGTAATACACTGATAAATTATCCTGTGATACTGACCAAGACGGGTGGGGGGGGAGGGAGGGAGGGAGGGAGAGAGAGAGAGAGAGAGAGAGAGAGAGAGAGAGAGAGAGAGAGAGAGGAGAGAGAGATGAGAGAGAGAGAGAGAGAGGAGAGAGAGAGAGAGAGAGAGAGAGAGGAAGGAAGAAGGTAATACTGGAAGCAGCCAACAGATGGCGCAAGAAGACCCTTAACACAAGGAAGGATGGTATATGGAATTACGACGGTAGGGAGGGGGGCTATGATGAAAGCAAAGGGGGGAAGGGAACTTAAGGGATCAAGGGGCACTAAGGGGAACAAGATCTAACAACGTACCAGAGGCCCAGCTATAGTAAGAGGTAAGGGTGACCTAAGGGGCGAAGCCAAAGGGGTTGGAATGGAAGAAGAGGGTGAGGATAAAGGGTCCTAAAGCCAGGCTTTTTATAGAAAGCTAAAGGGAGAGAAGGAAGAGGGTTAAGGGTCGTTTAGGGCGCAACAACGTACAAAATCCAACCGTTTAATCAAATCAGAAACACATGAACCTAAACAACCCGCCTAACCCATCGACGCTGATGCCCTGAAAAGCGTCAGTAATACGGTGGTTTAATGTTCCCTAATCCATCGCATTGTTAACGAAGTGGTTGGCTGATGAAGCTTGTTACTCTGAACACGAAGCAAGAGAAAATATATAACCATCACCAGAAACATTTTAGGTCATGTTTAAATCCCCTGCTCAAAATGAGACCATGGAAGGTTCTGGAATTGAAACTTTTTTTTTTTTTTTTGAAGAAATGAGTTTTGTTTAGTGAATAATGTACACAATTACGCGCAACTGAAGCGTAAGGCGTGAGTGAAACACATGTGGAACACGCGTTCGAGACGCGAACTCACACCTGATGCAAATACGCACACACACACAAAGCTAACTCAAATACGCACACACGAAGCTGTCTCACATACGCACACACGAAGCTGTCTAACACACACACAGACACACGAGCTGTGAGCGGTCGTTTAGAGTGCCTCCATAATCCCTGAAGGAAGAGCTAAGGCAACATGATTGCAGAGATACGCAACACTAAACTTGCAGAATTGATCTGCACTGCTTACGAGTCATCATGAGGACATCTGGCAGCAAACCTCTTGCATGCCGACTGATGTGAATGACAATATATATATATTTAAGCAGTGGAGGCGAGTCATTTTGTTGAGAGAGGATATCCTGTTGCAAGCAATATAGGATCTAAACCTGGATAGTAACGTTGGGTTGGGTTGATTGGGTTGGGTTGGGTTCGGTTGGATTGGGTTGGGTTGATTGGGTTGGATTATAGAGTAGCAATGACGTCGGGGGTAGAGGAAGGTAGACATAGCCTAAGCTACTCTATATCCTTTTTGAGACGTATTTTATCGTCTCAATAAACGTACTTGAACTTGACGTCAATAAACGTACTTGAACTTGACGTCAATAAACGTACTTGAACTTGACGTCAATAAACGTACTTGAACTTGACGTCAATAAACGTACTTGAACTTGACGTCAATAAACGTACTTGAACTTGACGTCAATAAACGTACTTGAACTTGAGGTCGAGTTGTTGCTTTTCTCAGATGTTGGTGTGTGTGTGTGTGTGCTGGAGGGGGCAGGGCGAGGCGCTGAAGCACCACTGAAACTCAGTTCTCCGTTTAGCGTGTATGTTTCTGTTTGTGGTGTATTGCCGTACTTGTGCCTGCGGGATCGAGTTGTTACACACACACACACACACACACACACACACACACACACACACACACACACACACACACACACACACACACACACAGGAACCTGTACACCTGTTGATAGACGGTTGAGAGGCGGGACCAAAGAGCCAGAGCTCAACCCCCGCAAGCACAACTAGGTGAGTACAACTAGGTGAGTACAACTAGGTGAGTACACACACACACACACACACACACACACACACAGACACACACACACAGGATTTAGGCGGGATCCAAGAGTCAATGCTCGATCCTGCAAGCACATATAGGTGAGTACACACACACACACACACACACACACACACACACACACACACACACACACACACACACACACACACACACAGGAGCCTCGTGGTTTTCTCGAGGTGAAAGGAAACCTGAAACCTCGAAACATTAGAACCAAGAGAACACAGACGGAAACTCAGATGATCCAACGTACCGATTCGTTATCGTTATCCGATCGTTATCCGGTTTTGATAGACTGCTCCGCCAGAAGAGGCTGTGGAAGCCACCTTCATCCATTCAGCTTTCAGACCCGATTCGCTGAAGCGATTGACAAGTCAGAATAACCGCCAAAGATTGAGAAAAGATATAGAGGTTCCTAAATACTCGCACGCGTCTGAATGCCCGCAAACACCCGTCCCAGGGCCTAAGAGCGTGAACCTCTGTCTTCCACTACTTAAGACCAATTCTTCCGCCTCCTCGTTTCTGACCTTACACCTGTTTGTTGTAGTGGGATGACTTGTGTCTTAAGAATTAGTTCCCCCACCTTGTGTTTGGGTCCAGGAGTTTGGGCTGATCCTTTACCTTGGTTGCTATGTCGTGTTCACTCCGTGTGTCCAAGTGTCACGCGACGATACATGTGTATACATGTGTACACTTGGACACAGGTAGTGACGAACTAACTTTACCTCAAATACAGAAAAAAATTAAATATAATTACCTGTATTGAGACATTGAAGGAGGTGGTCGGTGGGAGTCGTCCAGAGAGACAGAAGGACAGACAGTGAAACAGACAGTGAAACAGACAGTGAAACAGACAGGCAAAGCAGACAAGTCATTTATTCATTCATTTATTTCTCCACATATTCATTTACCTACGCACGCACCCCCCCTTCAACTTCCCCCTCCCCTTCCCCCCCCACCACCCATCCACCCCAACCGGTCGCCCCCCCCCACCCCATCCCCTACTCCCTCCCTCCCCCCCTCCCATCAACTACTCATTGCGTCCTGTAGCATAAAAAAAGGAGAGGAAGTGTGTGTGGAAGATAGTGGTGGCGCGTGCCAGGCGCGTGCATCGCCTACCACCACCACCACCCACTCCCCACTACCACAACCACCCACCACCACCACCACCACCCACCTCAACCACCACCAGTCTTCCTCACCACACCCACTGACTGCGTGCAGCAGCTGCTGCTGCTAATCCCAGCGGGAACACCCCCAATCATTCACGAGTCTTCTGGTGGGTGTGGGGGTTGGGATGAGGACATGTTCCGCCTCCCTAACATTCATGAGGCAATTGACGATGGAGTGGGGTGGTGGGTGGTGGGATGTAGTCACCCCTCACATTCATACCCAGCTGTTATTCATCTGTTGATGAATACAAATCATCGTCATCATCTCGACGGCTAAACAACTCTTGGCGACATTCTTCACTATGGAAGTCAGAAAGCTCTCAAGAGCATTTCTGTCGCCATTCTGACAGAGAGAGATATTACATTTCTCTGAACCAGATCCTAACAGCTGTTTCATCTATGGCCTGAAACTGGCTTTCATATGGTTGTAGAACTTCTTAAGGCGCTTCTTGGACGTGGTACAGGGCACGAAACTGTTATAGTCAAGCTGTCAGGCTGTCAAGATGTCAAGATGTCAAGCTCTTATACCTTGTGGCCTTCTTCATCTTTCTCCCCTATTTTATTTAACCTTTCTCCACTATCTACCCTTCACAACCCCTTATAAATGTCTTATCTCTTCTATCTACCCTTCTTAAGCCCATATCGAGGGCAAGGCGAGACAGCTGGGCGAGGTCTCCTTTCACCTCATGCCTCTCTTCACCTAACAGTAAATAGATACTTGGATGTTAGTGGCTGTGGGAGTCGCTGCCCGAAGGATGGTGAAGTTTTCTCTCACTAAAATGTTAATTGCCCACAAAATGGAGGATATAAGTGGCCTTATTCCTCTCCCATATTTTGGGGAACACTTCGCTGGGCTCTGTGTTCTTCCTGTGAGTGTTCGAACTGTGAGTGTTCGTACTGTGGGTGTTCGTATTGCGTGTTCGTATTGTGAGAGTGCATAGAGTCGTCGGCTCGTTATCACTATTCCCTCGCTCGATGATATCCTAGAAATACATTGTCAACAGCACTATACGTTCACGTATTAAATGAAGCGGATGAGAGTGGCGACGTATTGGGCCGTTCGTAGTCCCTTGTGTAGACCTGGGGACCGGATTCACGAAGCAGTTACGACGCACTGTGAACCTGTCCATCTTTTCCTCAATCTTTGGGTGAGTCAATCTCGATCTTTGAGTGAGTGATGTGAGTGAAGTGAGAGCCAGGTTTTACCCCACCAAGATATGGAGGCCGGGGTCTCTGTACTGATATTACGGTAATCTCAGTCAGATATTAGGCGACATTTTCACAACCATTGAAAAAAGAGAGAGATGAGAGGAGAGAGAGAGAGGATGAGAGAGAGAGAGAGAGAGAGAGAGAGAGAGAGACGAGAGAGAGAGAGAGAGAGAGAGAGAGAGAGAGAGAGGGAGAGAGAGAGGGAGGGAGAGAGAGAGAGAGAGAGAGAGAGACCTAGGAGAGAGAGATGAGAGAGAGGAGAGAGAGAGAGAGAGAGAGAGACGAGAGAGAGAGAGAGAGAGACGAGAGAGAGCAGAGAGAGAGAATTAGGGATTAGGGAGAAGTCCATAAGTGTTTTAAGTTGTGATGAGTGATTACAGTTTGGTGAATGTGCTGATTTAACCAGACTCTGTAAACTCCCCAGTGATGAATTCAAGCCTGTGATGAGCCAATGAAACCTGATCAACAAAACATGACTCCTATAATCACCTGAGACCACAGTCCTATAATCACCTGAGACCACAGTCCTACACACACATACACAACGTTAACACGTCCGTTTTCTATGATATAATTCCTAAAAAAATAGAAAAAGATCCAATTCAATCTTTTGGGATTATGGAGAGGTGTTGAATTCTAAAAAACTGAGGCGACCGGAGGATCTCCTGAGATAAGTTCCGCACGGATTAAGAGTGACCACATAGCCAGGTCAGACACCCCCAAGCCGTCATGCCGTCCCTACCAGCCTCCTAGATCATGAATCCAATTGACAGCTGTCAATCAATTTTGTGGGTACAAAGTCCTGATGAGCCTCGTTTAGAACTGGCTACCGAGTCCTCATTCCCTTATTCCCTCCCCTTCCATATCCCTTTTCCTCCTTTCCTCTTTAAGTGCCCACCTATTCCCCTCTTCTACAGCTATAAGCTTCATGCATAATCCCCCTCCCTCCCTCTCCCACTCTTCAGTTTTTCCATGTCCCCCTCTGTTCCACTTTGAAGCCCTTCCCCTCAACTCTCTTCCATCTCTCTAGTAAGCTTCTGGAAAAGGGCCTACCTACAAGAAGCTTAATTTCACAAATTCCCTTTTCTTGAAAATCTGGATGAAATTGAAATTAGTTGGCGAGGCAGATCTAGTAATCCTCTTGCTTGCCGGATAAAGGTCAACCCCACAGGAAGTTCAGTGACCTTTCATGAGCGCTCTACTGGGCTGACCTTGGCAGCTCCGACATCACGAGGCGGCTGGGAGCAGTAGCAACAGCGGTGGGAGGAAGTAAGGGGGTCTCTCCCAGCGGAAACCTCCATGCGAAAACCTCAAGCCAAGAGTAGTAAGCCACAGAGAGGAAGGGGAGGCTAAGGGAGACGTTCCGTGGGATATTCAGAGGCT
>NC_091196.1:26156760-26166760 GCF_040958095.1 Procambarus clarkii
AATAACGTGGCTAAAGTATGTTGACCAGACCACACACCAGAAGGTGAAGGGACGACGACGACGTTTCGGTCCGTCCTGGACCATTCTCAAGTCGATTGAGAATGGTCCAGGACGGACCGAAACGTCGTCGTCCCTTCACCTTCTAGTGTGTGGTCTGGTCAATTCCTTATTCCTCTTTGTCTTCATAATGTACACTTCAAGTTTACAGACACAGTGAGTTATATCTGCCAGGGACGATATCCATGCAACAGTTATCGTTATCTGCGTTATCACCGCGTTACTACGCGGAGACTCTTGCTATCTATATTGCACAAGTTTTCAGACTTTGAATCACAGAAAAAAATATTCCTTCTCTTGTGTTTTGAGTGTACTAGTAGTAGTTGGCTGTGGTGTAGCTAGTTCTGTTAGTGGGGCTGGTAGCTAGTTCTGTTAGTGGGGCTGGTAGCTAGTTCTGTTAGTGGGGCTGGTAGCTAGTTCTGTTAGTGGGGCTGGTAGCTAGTTCTGTTAGTGGGCTGGTAGTTAGTTCTGTTAGTGGGCTGGTAACTAGTTCTGTTAGTGGTCTGGTAGCTAACTATAACGCAACTAGTTGTTAGTGTACTAGCAGCTAGTTCTGCTAGTGTAGCATTTTGCCAGTTATTTCAAGAGATACAGATATTATCTGAGAGTAAAGAACCTTTAGAATCCATGAAAAAATATCAAGGCCATAGAATGGGCTCGAACTTACAAGCCTGAGCTCCTCAGACATACGTGGCACAGATAACAGACTGATAACACACTGATGAATAACACTGTGTTGAATAACACTGTAACTAAAGTTACACTGATGAGTAACACACTGATGTACACACAGTGTACTCATGTAAGTATGGGTAAGTACCCTATAGATCTCTATGTGGTATATCACTCACATACTCACCCCCCCCCTTTCCTATTCCTCCATACACCCCTCCCCCCCCTTGGGACACCCCTTTACCTAAATACATATTTATCTCCCCCCACTACCCTAATTACCTACATGCTAACCTACCTACTTGAGTACCTGTCTACGAAGCAGTCAATCAATCATCCTCATTCCCTCTCTCTCTCTCTCTCTCTCTCTCTCTCTCTCTTTCTCTATTGTCCATTCATATTTAGCTTCTGATAAGGCAATCAACCCCCACATTTTAGTCCCCACACTGACGTATATATCTGTACCTACCGATCAGTGACCCTAATGCTTACCTATCGACCACGAAATCACCTAATTAGTCCTTTTTTTCAAACAAATGAGTTGTCGAGGAACATCCAGGTTCCATATTGTCTTTACCCACCAGCCAGTACCTAGCTTGCCTTACTTACCCACCAACCAGCATCTCCCTTGCCTTACTTACCCACCACCTAGCACCTCCCTGCCTCACTTACCCAGCACCCAGCACCTCCCTGCCTCACTTACCCACCAACCAGCATCTCCCTTGCCTTACTTACCCACCATCTAGCATCTTCCTTGTCTAACTTACCCACCAACCAATCAGCACCTCCCTTGCCTCACTTACCCAGCACCTAGCACCTCCCTGCCTCACTTACCCAGCACCCAGCACCTCCCTGCCTCACTTACCCAGCACCTCCCTGCCTCACCTACCCCTCCCCAGATGGAGGGTAAAGCCACTCCTCGTCTTCCGAGGAATCACATTTTTACACAGACACATCATATTTTATTTTTATTGATTTCCGTGTCAATGTCGGTGAATTAGATCTCGTTTCCTTGGAGCTTTTTAGAGAGAGAGAGAGAGAGAGAGAGAGAGAGAGAGAGAGAGAGAGAGAGAGAGAGAGAGAGACAGACAGACCCCAGTAACACCACGGAACAACCAGTAACACCACATACTGCCCAATAACTTCTATTACAACCGCCCTTGCTGTTGCTACTGTTACATCTAAAGTTACAACTGCTCCTGTTGCTGCTATCGTTACTGTTGCTAGCAACCAACCAATATCATGTCTTCAGACCCCACAACAACAACAATTACAACAACAACAATTACAACAACAACCACAACTAGTAGCATTCGACAGGTTGTTAATACACATAACAGCGAACTAATAACAACCCAAAAAGGGTGTCACTTACCAGGCAGACAGTCACAAAAACACGGCGAGGCGACAAGAACAACAAGGACACTTCGATGACAAGCAGATCGCTCCGCCTTGCGACCGATGGACAAAAACAGACCGACAAAAACACCCCCAGATCAAAGCAGGGGGCCCGCACTCCCACCCAAACAGCTGACGAGCTAAAACAGCTACAATCAAACCATTATTTGTTGGTATGTCGGGGTTAGGGGGTGATGGGGGTGGGGGGAGGGGTGAGGAAAGGGGGGGGGGGAGGGAGTTGAAAGGGGTTGAGAAGGAAGGAAACTATCAGGAGAGAGCGCCAAGCCATTACGACTATATAGCACTGGGAAGGGGGTCAGGATTTGGGAGGGTCGGGAAAAAAGGAATGGTGCCCAACCACTTGTGTGGACGGTCGGGGATTGAACGCCGACCTGCATGAAGCGAGACCGTCGCTTCATGAAGGCGAATAGGGGTGGAGAGGGACACACACACACACACACACACACACACACACACACACACACACACACACACACACACACACACACACACACACACACACACACACACTACGAGGCGGGGGCCTCGTAGCCTGGTGGATAGCGCGCAGGATTCGTAATTCTGTGGCGCGGGTTCGATTCCCGCACGAGGCAGAAACAAATGGGCAAAGTTTCTTTCACCCTGAATGCCCCTGTTACCTAGCAGTAAATAGGTACCTGGGAGTTAGTCAGCTGTCACGGGCTGCTTCCTGGGGTGTGTGTGTGTGTGTGGTGTGGGGAAAAAAAAAAAAAAAAAAAGTAGTTAGTAAACAGTTGATTGACAGTTGAGAGGCGGGCCGAAAGAGCAAAGCTCAACCCCGTAAAAACACAACTAGTACACACCACACACACACACACACACACACACACACACACACACACACACACACACACACACACACACACACACACACTTCAACAAACATCATTAAGGAATCAATAACCACCATTAAGTGTTCATGAACCACAATTAAGTGAACAACATAACAATCTTCCAGAGAACTAAGTCTATAAGCCGACCAATTCCCAGTTAACATCATCAAACATCAGCCTGAAAAACACATCACATAAAATTAAAGGTGGTACAAGTTGTTAAAAATAGAACATTTTATATATTTACAACTAATTTAGTAATGTTGTTTGTTGAACTTAT
This sequence comes from Procambarus clarkii, assembly GCF_040958095.1. NCBI lineage: Eukaryota > Metazoa > Arthropoda > Malacostraca > Decapoda > Cambaridae > Procambarus > Procambarus clarkii. The sequence continues at coordinate 26,160,040 of NC_091196.1, forward strand.
TATTACAGTGTTGTCCCGGGATAGTTTAGAGTAAATTGCTTTCAATGAAGGCAATTTATGTCTCGAGGAAGTTATCACTTTTGTCAAAATATAGTTTAAATTTTTTCACTCTCTCCTCTCTCTATCTCTCTCTCTCTCTTCTCTCTCTCTCTCTCTCTCTCTCTCTCTCTCTCTCTCTCTCTCTCTCTCTGTCTCTCTCTCTCTCTGTCTCTCTCTCTCTCTCTCTCTCTCTCTCTCTCTCTCTCTCTCTCTCTCTCTCTCTCCCTCTCTCTCTCTCTCTCTCTCTCTATCTCTCTCTCTCTCCCTCTCTCTCTCTCTCTCTCTTCTCTCTATCTCTCTCTCTCTCTCTCTATCTCTCTCTCTCTCTCTCTCTCTCTCTCTCTCTCTCTCTCTCTCTATCTCTCTCTCTCTCTCCCTCTCTCTCTCTCTCTCTCTCTATCTCTCTCTCCTCTCTCTCTCTCTCTCTCTATCTCTCTCTCTCTCTCTCTCTCTCTCTCTCTCTCTCTCTCTATCTCTCCTTCTCTCTCTCTCTATCTCTCTCTCTCTCTCTCTCTCTCTCTCTCTCTCTCTCTCTCTCTCTCTCTCTCTCTCTCTCTCTCTCTCTCTATCTATATATATATATATATATATATATATATAACTGGATATTATTCCTATATGCTTCTAACACAAGTACTTAATTACTTAAGTACACAAGTCAGAACACTTAGTTAAGAGTAATTGAAGCAACACACTTGAAATAACACACTTGAAGCAACACACTTGAATCAACACACTTCAAGCAACACACTTGAAGCAACACACTTGAAGCAACACACTTAAAGCAACACACTTGAAGCAACACACTTGAAGCAACACACTTGAAACAACACACTTGAAGCAACACACTTAAAACAACACACTTGAAGCAACACACTTGAATCAACACACTTGAAACAACACACTTCACGACCGTTTAGCGTGATGCTGCCAATTGGCACACGTTACTATATAATTAAGAAAAGCGTTACTGGCGACACGAAAACATCTTTCAATGGAGCATCAACTACTTCCGGTTCGTTAAGGGGGGGGGGGGGGAGGGGGGGAGGGGGCTCTTTCTCTCAGGTGACCTCGAACGACAGTCCATCTTTTTTTTGCCAACCTCTTCTCCTCCTTCTTCGTCTCATTGTGTTCCTGTTGATTGGTCTCTTCCCTTCGTATTGAACATCAATTGTTGACTAATCATACTGGAGTCTTGCATACTGTAGTGTGGCGTTCTTGTAGTGTGGCGTTCTTGTAGTGTGGCGTTCTTGTAGTGTGGCGTTCTTGTAGTGTGGCGTTCTTGTAGTGTGGCGTTCATATAGTGTGGCGTTCTTGTAGTGTGGCGTTCTCGTAGTGTGGCGTTCTTGTAGTGTGGCGTTCATGTAGTGTGGCGTTCTTGTAGTGTGGCGTTCTTGTAGTGTGGAGTTAAGGTAGTGTGGCGTTCATGTAGTGTGGCGTTCTTGTAGTGTGGCGTTCATGTAGTGTGGCGTTCATGTAGTGTGGCGTTTTGTTGTAGTGTGGCGTTCTTGTAGTGTGGCGTTCATGTAGTGTGGCGTTCATGTAGTGTGGCGTTCATGTAGTGTGGCGTTCATGTAGTGGCGTTCTTGTAATGTGGCGTTAAGGTAGTGTGGCGTCATGTAGTGTGGCGTTCTTGTAGTGTGGCGTTCATGTAGTGTGGCGTCTTGTAGTGTGGCGTTCATGTAGTGTGGCGTTCATGTAGTGTGGCGTTCATGTAGTGTGGCGTCATGTAGTGTGGCGTTCTTGTAGTGTGGCGTTCATGTAGTGTGGCTTCATGTAGTGTGGCGTTCTTGTAGTGTGGCGTTCATGTAGTGTGGCGTTTCGTAGTGTGGCGTTCATGTAGTGTGGCGTTCATGTAGTGTGGCGTTCATGTAGGTGGCGTTCATGTAGTGTGGCGTTCATGTAGTGTGGCGTTCATGTAGTGTGGCGTTCATGTAGTGTGGCGTTCATGTAGTGTGGCGTTCATGTAGTGTGGCGTTCATGTAGTGTGGCGTTCTTGTAGTGTGGCGTTCAGTAGTGTGGCGTTCATGTAGTGTGGCGTTCTTGTAGTGTGGCGTTCTTGTAGTGTGGCGTTCATGTAGTGTGGGCGTTTCTTGTAGGTGGCGTTCATGTAGTGTGGCGTTCTTGTAGTGTGGCGTTCTTGTAGTGTGGCGTTCATGTAGTGTGGCGTTCTTGTAGTGTGGCGTTCATGTAGTGTGGCGTTCTTGTAGTGTGTTCATGTAGTGTGGCGTTCATGTAGTGTGGCGTTCTTGTAGTGTGGCGTTCATGTAGTGTGGCGTCATGTAGTGTGGTGTTCAGTAGTGTGGCGTTCATGTAGTGTGGCGTTAAGGTAGTGTGGCGTTCATGTAGTGTGGAGTTAAGGTAGTGTGGCGTTCATGTAGTGTGGCGTTCATGTAGTGTGGCGTTCATGTAGTGTGGCGTTCATGTAGTGTGGCGTTCTTGTAGTGTGGCGTTCTTGTAGTGTGGCGTTCATGTAGTGTGGCGTTCATGTAGTGTGGCGTTCATGTAGTGTGGCGTTAAGGTAGTGTGGCGTTCATGTAGTGTGGCGTTCATGTAGTGTGGCGTTCATGTAGTGTGGCGTTCATGTAGTGTGGCGTTCATGTAGTGTGGCGTTCATGTAGTGTGGCGTTCATGTAGTGTGGCGTTCTTGTAGTGTGGCGTTCATGTAGTGTGGCGTTAAGGTAGTGTGGCGTTCATGTAGTGTGGAGTTAAGGTAGTGTGGCGTTCATGTAGTGTGGCGTTCATGTAGTGTGGCGTTCTTGTAGTGTGGCGTTCATGTAGTGTGGCGTTCTTGTAGTGTGGCGTTCATGTAGTGTGGCGTTCATGTAGTGTGGCGTTCTTGTAGTGTGGCGTTCATGTAGTGTGGCGTTCTTGTAGTGTGGCGTTCTTGTAGTGTGGCGTTCTTGTAGTGTGGCGTTCTTGTAGTGTGGCGTTCTTGTAGTGTGGCGTTCATGTAGTGTGGCGTTCATGTAGTGTGGCGCTAAGGTAATGGTGTCATCACCTGTTGGGAATGATGGAGACTTGGATCAAGTTCCTACCATCAATATTTTTGTGTAACTTTCTCATGGGCTCCAAGTTTAGCTGTCGTGGATATTTCTGAATAACACGACTACGTGTCTCACCTCACTGAATTCACAGGGGGATTAAACTTGATGTAATTACCATGAAATAACTTAAAAGTGAGCTTAAATAGCTTAAAGTGAGAGCTTTAACCAGTCTTACATCAGCTCCAATTAGTGAAAGTCTTAGCGTCGGCACTTGTCCTACTCCTTGTCATCACTAACTTATACTTACTAAACACTTACAGCATCAGCTAAAGTTCCCCCAAAGGGTATTTTAGAGCCTTTCAAAGAGCCTCTATTCTTGAGAGAGTATCTGTGTCTGGAAGAGAGAAAGAGAGAGAGAGAGAGCAGGTGTAATTACCTAAGTGTAGTTACCTAAGTGTAGTTACAGGATGAGAGCTACGCTCGTGGTGTCCCGTCTTCCCAGCACTCTTTGTCATATAACGCTTTGAAACTACTGATGGTCTTGGCCTCCACCACCTTCTCACCTAACTTGTTCCACACTTGTATGGTGTGTGGGAAGATGATAATGCTGCAGCTCCTGGGCCCCAACTTAAAACAACATACGTCAGACAGCACAAGTAATAATTATGAAATAAAGGTACACCGGCCGGGTAAGGCTATGTAACAGCGGCTTATTGAGTAATAAGGTCGACACTAATGTACTTAAGGCACTAATGCGAATACCTTTATTATTCTCATTATTTTATTATCATTCTTAGTATTATTATTACTCTTATTATTAGTTGTATTAGTAATAGTAGGCTTAATAGCTGCAGTAATTGTATAAGGATTAGTAGATGTTGTAGCCCTCTCAGTCCTTTACCCAATCTAATCTAACCAATCTACCTAACTATCTACTCCACATACTCCTAAGATGCAAATTTCAGCCATCTGGTAATTTCTTTTTACCCTCCTTTCCAACATTGTCAATTTCCCTCCTATTGCTTCAAAGTACCTCCTCAATACCCAGGCCTCCCCCTTCCCTTCCCTTCCCTTCCCTTCCTCCTCCCATCACATCAGCTAATCTGCACTGGAACGGGGCTAAAGGAAATGTTAACTGACACAATAAGGGTATTAGGGGCACCCCTAACAGGCAGACCTGGCCATAACAGGGGTGGGTGGGGCTTACGTCCCTCCCATAGGGAGAGGGGGGGGGGAGAATGGGGGGATGGATGGGGGAGGGGGGGGAAATAGTGGGATGGTTGTAGTAATAAATTTGGTGGTGGTTATAGAGGTGGTTGTGGTAGTTGTGGTAATTGTGAAAACCTATCTATTGTCACACTTTTCCCCCCTCTCTCTCCCCCTCCCACTCCCCCCCTCACCCCTCTCCCAACACCTTGTCGACTGCTCCTCTAAGATGCTTTAACTGGTCAATTATATGACTGTTATGCTGCTTAATCCTTCCACTCTATAAAGCTGATTCTCTCACTCCCCCCTCCCCCTCCCTCCCTCCCTCTCCCTCTCTCTCTCTCTCCCATCACCATTTAACCATACAAAATCTTACATTCTTACTTCATCTTACTAAGATAACTTCCAGACATTACAAACCGCTTGAGCGCTAACATCCTTGAAAAAAAATCAATATTTACATTCCTGCAGCACTTGTTAAGTGCACTTGTTAAGTGCTGCTATATTCCTGAAATTATTGAGTGCATCTCCTGCAGGTGTGTAAGAGCAGCCCCTTAAGATTACGGAGCCTATAATCTGCATATTATAGCACCCTCATTATAGGCGGACCGTAACTGCTGTATTTACGGCTCGGTAGGGCGGACAGATCCTTGACGCGCAGGTGTGGAGGGGATTATACAGGTGTGGGGAGGGATTATACAGGTGTGTGCGAGAGATTATGCACATGTGGTGGGGATTATACAGGTGTGTGAGGGATATGCAGATGTGGCGGGGAATTATACAGGTGTGGGAGAGATTATGCAGATGTGGTGGGGATTATACAGGTGTGCGAGAGATTAGGCAGATGTGGAAGGGATTACGCAGGTGTGGGAGGGATTATGTAGGCAAGAGGGATTGCTCAGGTAGGTATTCATGCCCATGCCACCTCTTGGGTAGCTTAATCTTCTCAATCAATCAATTTTTTCTCCCCCTACTCTCTATCTTGCTCTGATGAAGGCGAATTGAACCGAAAACGCGTTCAGCATTCTCTAATTCATCAAATATGATTTTTCCCGCATACTAATGCAGATGTACTAATGTATTAAAAAAATCAAATCACTGGCAAAGGGGAAAAAATACAACTCTACGGATAACAAATCCACATTTCAGACTTCATCAAATCATCGCTGGCCATGTGGCCGACCCTCACTAGCCAATGATAGTCACTACCACACATGTGTCATCTTGAAAAGTTGAATGAAGCTAAATATGTTGACCAGACCACACACACTAGAAGTTGAAGGGACGACGAACGACGTTCGGTCCGTCCTGGACCATTCTCATTCTCAAGGTCGGCCGAGCGGACAGCACGCTGGATTTGCGATCCTGTGGTCCTGGGTTCGATCCCAGGCGTCGGCGAGAAACAATGGGCAGAGTTTCTTTCGTCCTATGCCCCTGTTTACTAGCAGTAAAATAGGTACCTGGGTATTAGTCAGCTGTCACGGGCTGCTTCCTGGGGGTGGAGGCCTGGTCGAGGACCGGCCCGCGGGACACTAAAGCCCCGAAATCATCTCAAGATAACCTCAAGAAGCTAAATATATCGTCTTTCCTCCAACTTTGTACAACTATTTTCTAGATATATATATATTTCAGGCCCACACTTCCTTCAGCCACCATTAATGCCCCTATTTCACGCCCATGTTTTGTGTCTCTCACCCCCCCCCCCCACCCCATTTATGCCCTATTTAGGTCCTAGCGTCCTGCCAGGTCTGAGACGTCTTTTCAGCGTCTCCCAGGAGCCCGGGGCAAGGAAAACCCACCTTTATGACTGGAGAAATTACGATCCCTGACCACCCATGACACGTGAGAGAGAGGAGAGAGAGAGAGAGAGAGAGAGAGAGAGAGAGAGAGAGAGAGAGGAGAGAGAGAGAGAGAGAGAGAGAGAGAGAGAGAGAGGAGAGAGAGAGAGAGAGAGAGAGGAGAGAGCAGAGAGAGAGAGAGAGAGAGAGAGAGGAGACGAGAGAGAGAGAAGAGAAGAGAGAGAGAGAGAGATGAGAGAGAGAGAGAGAGAGAGAGAGCACCATTCTCCCTAACAGCGTTTAATTGGCAATAATCATGTGTGTATTATCATTGGAGCAGCTGGTAGTGGTGAGGGCTCGCCGCCCCCCACCCCTCCCCCCCCCTATCATCCCCAACACCCCCAATTCTGCTCCTTCACAGGGGAGGGGGGAGGGAGAGGGGGAAGGAGGTGGACTCGCTCAAGTGCTCCCCTTGAGTAGTCTAGCATAGCCACACACACACTACTCCACTAATCGTACAATTAAGAAAATGTGTTTTCTTAATTGTAAAATTAAGTATAAAATGTATAAAAAATGTTAAAATGTATAAAAATGTATAAAAATTAAATGTATAAATTTAAATGTATAAAATCCATTTAAATGTATAAAAAATGTATAAAATGTATAAAATCCCCCGGGTAAAAGTCTCCTCCGGGCCCGTCTTCGTCCTTG
>NC_091196.1:26169260-26177126 GCF_040958095.1 Procambarus clarkii
TGCCCAATACTGCCACTATGGCGGTGTGTCCATCACAGGATGAGTGGCGCTGCCCAATACTGCCACTATGGCGGTGTGTCCACTCACAGGATGAGTGGCGTGCCCAATACTGTCACTATGGCGGTGTGTCCACTCACAGGATGAGTGGCGCTGCCCAATACTGCCACTATGGCGGTGTGTCCACTCACAGGAAGAGTGGCGCTGCCCATACTGTCACTATGGCGTGTGTGTCCACTCACAGGATGAGTGGCGCTGCCCAATACTGTCACCCTTGGTGGCGTGTGTCCACTCACAGGATGAGTGGCGCTGCCCAATACTGTCACTATGGCGGTGTGTCCACTCACAGGATGAGTGGCGCTGCCCAATACTGTCACTATGGCGGTGTGTCCATTCACAGGATAAGTGGCGCTGCCCAATACTGTCACTATGGCGGTGTGTCCACTCACAGGATGAGTGGCGCTGCCCAATACTGTCACTATGGCGGTGTGTCCACTCACAGGATGAGTGGCGCTGCCCAATACTGTCACTATGGCGTGTGTCCACTCACAGGATGAGTGGCGCTGCCCAATACTGTCACTATGGCGGTGTGTCCACTCACAGGATGAGTGGCGCTGCCCAATAAACTCGCCCCTCGAGGCAAAACTTTAAATTAATGAAATGGATGAAATTCTTCAAGAAATTTTGCTCTTTAGAAATATGATGGAAGGTTTTATAAGGACTCGTATATGGCAAAACAGGAAAATATACCGATGTGGTATATAAGGAAGATTTAGAAGGATATAAGGCTATAGACCGAAGAGAATAGCAAATGAGAGACACAGAGAGAGAGATAAAGAATGAGAATAACAAGAAATCGGTAGAGAAAAAGGAGGAAATAAAGAAACAATAATCAGGTTACTAAACGAGGAATCCGGATTACTCCTTTCATCTTCTATTCCATTTATCTTTCCCTCTATCCCATCTCCTATCCCTTCCCCCCCCCCCTCATCGCTTCCTCCCCGTCCCACCGCCCTGGTGTGTGTAGTAATTACATAGTCGCAGAAATTAATATGGCTTAAAGTCAGATTAATTTAGCGCTCTTTTTTCGTCTTGGGGTGTTGGGAGGTGTTGGCAGGGAGGTGTTGGGAGGTGTTGGGAGGGAGGTGTTGGGAGGTGTTGGGAGGGAGGTGTTGGGAGGTGTTGGGAGGGAGGTGTTGGGAGGTGTTGGCAGGGAGGTGTTGGGAGGTGTTGGGAGGTGGCGGTCTCCGACCATGGCCGTGTGGCCTGGGTGGCCGTACCTTAAGGGATGTCCTCGCCTACAGGTTCCCAGGTGTGTGTGGAGGCTGGGACATTCATCTGCATCTGTGTATAGCATCCTACCTCCTCTTCTCTCTCTCTCTCTCTCTCTCTCTCTCTCTCTCTCTCTCTCTCTTCTCTCTCTCTCTCTCTCTCTCTCTCTCTCTTCACTGTGTGTGTGTACTCACCTAGTTGTACTCACCTAGTTGTGTTTGCGGGGGTTGAGCTCTGGCTCTTTGGTCCCGCCTCTCAACCGTCAATCAACAGGTGTACAGATTCCTGAGCCTATCGGGCTCTGTCATATCTACACTTGAAACTGTGTATGGAGTCAGCCTCCACCACATCACTTCCTAATGCATTCCATTTGTCAACCACTCTGACACTAAAAAAGTTCTTTCTAATATCTCTGTGGCTCATTTGGGCACTCAGTTTCCACCTGTGTCCCCTAGTACGTGTGCCCCTTGTGTTAAATAGACTGTCTTTATCTACCCTATCAATCCCCTTCAGAATCTTGAATGTGGTGATCATGTCCCCCTAACTCTTCTGTCTTCCAGCGAAGTGAGGTTTAATTCCCGTAGTCTCTCCTCGTAGCTCATACCTCTCAGCTCGGGTACTAGTCTGGTGGCAAACCTTTGAACCTTTTCCAGTTTAGTCTTATCCTTGACTAGATATGGACTCCATGCTGGGGCTGCATACTCCAGGATTGGCCTGACATATGTGGTATACAAAGTTCTGAATGATTCTTTACACAAGTTTCTGAATGCCGTTCGTATGTTGGCCAGCCTGGCATATGCCGCTGATGTTATCCGCTTGATATGTGCTGCAGGAGACAGGTCTGGCGTGATATCAACCCCCAAGTCTTTTTCCTTCTCTGACTCCTGAAGAATTTCCTCTCCCAGATGATACCTTGTATCTGGCCTCCTGCTCCCTACCTATCTTCATTACATTACATTTGGTTGGGTTAAACTCTAACAACCATTTGTTCGACCATTCCTTCAGCTTGTCTAGGTCTTCTTGAAGCCTCAAACAGTCCTCTTCTGTTTTAATCCTTCTCATAATTTTAGCATCGTCCGCAAACATTGAGAGAAATGAATCGATACCCTCCGGGAGATCATTTACATATATCAGAAACAAGATAGGACCGAGTACAGAGCCCTGTGGGACTCCACTGGTGACTTCACGCCAATCGGAGGTCTCACCCCTCACCGTAACTCTCTGCTTCCTATTGCTTAGATACTCCCTTATCCACTGGAGCACCTTACAAGCTACACCTGCCTGTCTCTCCAGCTTATGTACCAGCCTCTTATGCGGTACTGTGTCAAAGGCTTTCCGACAATCCAAGAAAATGCAGTCCGCCCAGCCCTCTCTTTCTTGCTTAATCTGTGTCACCTGATCGTAGAATTCTATCAAGCCTGTAAGGCAAGATTTACCCTCCCTGAATCCATGTTGGCGATTTGTCACGAAGTCCCTTCTCTCCAGATGTGTTACCAGGTTTTTTTCTCACGATCTTCTCCATCACCTTGCATGGTATACAAGTCAAGGACACTGGCCTGTAGTTCAGTGCCTCTTGTCTGTCGCCCTTTTTGTATATTGGGACCACATTCGCCGTCTTCCATATTTCTGGTAGGTCTCCCGTCTCTAGTGACTTACTATACACTATGGAGAGTGGCAGGCAAAGTGCCTCTGCACACTCTTTCAGTGTTGTGTGTGTGTGTGTGTGTGTGTGTGTGTGTGTGTGTGTGTGTGTGTGTGTGTGTGTGTGTGTGGTGTGTGTGTATTTATTATTTACTATTTGTGTCTGCAGAATCGAGTTATTAGCTCTTGGACCCCGCCTTTCTAACCAATCTATTTTTTTCTCTATCTACTACATAAATTTCTCTCACACACACACACATTTTCCCAGGAAGCAGCCCGTAGCAGCTGTTTAACTCACAGTTACCTATTTACTGCTAGGTGAACAGGTGCATCAGGGTGAAAGCAATTCTGCCCATTTGTTTCCGCCTCCGCCGGGAATCGAACCCGGATCTTTAGGACTACGACCGCGAAGCACTGGCCCTTCAGTCGCGAAGCCCCGTGTGTGTGTGTTTACGTATGTATGTATGTATGTATGTATGTATGTATGTATGTATGTATGTATGTATGTATGTATGTATGTATGTATGTATGTATGAGGAACAAGTGCCAAGTTGGAATTTGTGGAAAGAAGGAAATTCTAAGATGTTAGAATCTTAATTAGAGATGTTAAGATCTTAGAGATGTTAAGGACCTTAGAGATGTTAAGGTTACTCACTTTGTTTTTATGAAAGATGAAGGTGTGTATTTACCCAGTTGTATTCACCTAGTTGTGCTTGCGGGGATTGAGCTCTAGCTCTTTGGTCCAGCCTCTCAACTGTCAATCAATCAACTGTTACTAACTACTCCCCCCCCCCCACACACACACCCAGGAAGCAGCCCGCAACAGCTGTCTAACGCCCAGATGTCTATTTAATGCTAGGTAACAAGGGGCATCAGGGTGAAAGAAACTCTGCCCATTTTTGTTTCCTGCCGGCGCGGGGAATCGAACCTCAAGCCACAGGACTACGAATCTAGCGTGCTGTCCATTCAGCCACCGGCGCCCCTGTGTGATTTAGTGAGGTTGTTTAACCTTTGTCTATATATAATATATATATATATAATATATATATATATATATATATATATATATATATAATATATATTATAATATATATATATATAAATATATATATATATATATATATATATATTATATATATCTATAATATATACACGTTGTTAGAGATGACTTCAGACTCTTGTTAGCAGGTCTAGGGCCCTTGTTAGGAGGGTTAGACCTCTAGTTAGCTAGTTTAAGAGTTTTCTTACGTGATTACTGGTCAGTATTTGGTCACTTCCTTGGACACTGGTCCCGTGGTGTTTGGAATGTGTGTGTGTGAAAACATGTGGAGTGGGGAGAAATGTTTATTGTAGATTGAAAGCCAACCATTTCTTTCCTCCCCTACCACCATCTGGACCACCACCACCACTACTACCACCATCTGCACCACCACCACCATCTTGGTAAGTGCAGACAGTGTAGGAGGTCACCTGGTTGATGGGGTTCTGGGAGTTCTTCTACTCCCCAAGCCCGGCCCGAGGCCAGGCTCGACTTGTGAGAGTTTGGTCCACCAGGCTGTTGCTTGGAGCGGCCCGCAGGCCCACATATACCTGGTTGATGGGGTTCTGGGAGTTCTTCTACTCCCACAAGCCTGGCCCGAGGCCAGGCTTGACTTGTGAGAGCTTGATCCACCAGGCTGTTGCTTGCTGCAACAACAACATGCAACAGGGACTCTCGATTTGAGTGCAGGTCTGGTGGACGCCCTCAAGTGCACTCAGCAGGCGACGTTAGGCCCTCATGTAAGACAACACACACATTGGGACATAAGAACATAAGAACAAATGTAACTGCAGAAGGCCTATTGGCCCATACGAGGCAGCTCCCATCTATAACCACCCAATCCCACTCATATACATGTCCAACCCGCGCTTGAAACAATCGAGGGACCCCACCTCCACCACGTTACGCGGCAATTGGTTCCACAAATCAACAACCCTGTTATTGAACCAGTATTTACCCAAGTTTTTCCTAAATCTAAACTTATCCAATTTATACCCATTGTTTCGTGTTCTGTCTTGATTTGATATTTTTAATACCCTATTAATATTCCCCCTGTTATGTCCATTCATCCACTTGTAAACCTCTATCATGTCACCCCTAACTCTTCGCCTTTCCAGTGAATGCAACTTAAATTTTGTTAATCTTTCTTCATATGAAAGATTTCTAATTTGGGGAATTAACTTAGTCATCCTACGTTGGACACGTTCAAGTGAATTTATATCCATTCTATAATACGGCGACCAAAACTGAACTGCATAATCTAAATGGGGCCTAACCAGAGCAAGATATAGCTTAAGAACCACACCAGGTGTCTTGTTACTAACGCTTCGATTAATAAATCCCAGTGTCCTATTCGCCTTATTACGAACATTCATGCATTGATCCTTTTGTTTTAAATTCTTACTAATCATAACTCCCAGATCCCTTTCGCAATCCGACTTCGCAATCTCAACACCATCTAGCTCGTATCTTGTAACTCTATCATCATTTCCTAGCCTCAGAACTTTACATTTATCAGCATTAAACTGCATTTGCCAATCATTTGACCATTCCAAAACCCTATCTAGATCAACTTGAAGTGATAGTGAGTCCTCCTCCGAATTAATTTCCCTACCGATTTTCGTATCATCGGCAAATTTGCAAATGTTGCTACTCAAACCTGAATCTAAATCATTTATATATATTATAAACAACAGAGGTCCCAGGACAGAGCCCTGAGGTACTCCACTAACAACATTATCCCACTCTGACTTAACCCCATTTATACTAACTCTCTGTTTCCTTTGGAATAGCCATGCCCTATTCCTTTGGAATAGCCATCCAAGTTAATATAGCACCCCCAATACCATGAGCTTCTATTTTTTAATTAGTCTTTCATGTGGCACTGTATCAAAAGCTTTGCTAAAGTCACGGTACACAACATCACAATCCTTACCACTATCAACTGCCTCAACTATGCTGGAATAAAAAGTTAGCAAATTTGTTAAACATGAACGGCCATTTGTAAAACCATGTTGCGACTCATTTATTAATTTATGTTTTTCAAGATGGAGACGAATTGTATTTGCAATTATTGATTCAAGTAACTTTCCCACAATAGTCGTTAGGCTAATTGGCCGATAGTTTGACGCAAGTGATCTATCTCCTTTCTTAAAAATTGGTACCACATTAGCTACCTTCCATGACTCTGGCACTCTGCCTGACTATTGATATATTAAATATGGTAGACAGTGGCTCGGAAAGCTCCTCTTTGCATTCTTTAAGCACCCTGGCAAACACTTCATCCGGCCCGGGGATTTGTTTGGTTTTAGTTTTTCTAATTGTTTAATTACATCCCTGGTAACTGCTAAACTAGTCAACCTGTCCTCATCCCCACCCACATAGACTTGTTCGGCTGAAGGCATATTGTTAAGTTCTTCTTTAGTAAATACAGATATAAAATATTTGTTAAAAATACTACTCATCTCCTTGTCATTATCCGTTATTTGACCTGTCTCAGATTTTAATGGACCTATCCTTTCCCTAGTCTTAGTTCGATATAACTGAAAAAACCCTTTAGGATTTGACTTGCTGCTCTGCTATGCGAACTTCATAGTTTCTTCTTGCTTTCCTAATCTCTTTTTTAACATTTCTAACCAGTTGTATGAATTCCTGTTCTAACCTGACTTCCCCATTCTTAATCCTTTTGTACCAAGCTCTCTTTTACCTATAAGGTTCTTTAAATTATTTGTTATCCACTTTGGGTCATTAGCATTCGACCTATTCAATTTGTATGGTATACTACGTTCCTGTGCTTTGTTTAGAATATTCTTAAATAAGTTATATATTAAATCCTGCTGCACGCTGCACCTCGGGACCAAAGAGCCAAAGCTCAACCCTCCCGTAAGCAGAACTAGGTGAGTACATTCCTTCACGTCATTCCATCCAGTATTTACCCCCGACACTAATATTGTAAGATAAGCACAGTTAGGTAGGCACCTCTATTAACACCCCTCCTCCCCCTCCCACCCCTTCCCATCCCTTATCCCCCCTCTCTCCTCCCCACCCCCCTAAAAACAACGAATTTCTCGGTATCGTGTTATCAGCCGCCTCTTTCAGGCCATCTCCGATATGTGTTTTAAAATTTCTGTAGATGAGCTGCTGTCGGTCATCGTAGGAGCCATGGGAGTGTGTTTACCCCCCCCCCCCCCCCCCTCACCGACCCCCTCCTCCTCCCCTCCTCCCCTCACCCCCCCCCCCCTCCTCCTCTCCACAACTAACTGCCCCTCAGGTCTCCAATTACCACTCACCGACCAGCCTCCTTCAATACCCCTGGCATCCAGGACCGGGGATTGTGAGTAGGGCTCCCTCACTATCACCTAATACTCACCACGCTTACTGCCACGCTCTCAATCAACCAGGAGGCCTGGTCGACGACCGGCCGCGGGGACACTAAGCCCCGGAAGCACCTCAAGGTTAACCTCGAGGTAAGGTAAGGTTGTCTTCACGACGGTACAAGCGCTCGTCCGGTGAGGGGCGGGCTTCCAGTAGGGTGTTTGTGGACCTACTGGAGCGCTGGACGCGCCCCTGGACGCTGCGACTGGTGCATGGGGTTCGACCCCCGGCTTGATGGTATCTTTTACCCCTCTGCCATCCCGCCCACAATCCCAGATTGGTCCCGGCCCGACCGAAGGAAATTACTGGGCGCTTCGGCGTTGGAACACGCGTCTGTCTTGAGGCGTTCATGTGGTCTAACTAGACAAGTGGAGGAGGGGGTGGTCACACCTGTGGGGTGGGAGGGCTGCACACCTGTGGGGGAGGGAGGGGGCTGCACACCTGTGGGGAGGGTGGGCTGCACACCTGTGGGGAGGGAGAGGGGCACCTGCACACCTGTGGGGGAGGGAGGGAGCTGCACACCTGCATGATAGATATGATAG
>NC_091196.1:26177626-26272626 GCF_040958095.1 Procambarus clarkii
GTGAGCACAGCAGGGGGTGTGAGCACTTCATGGAGTGTGAGCACAGCAGGGGGGGGGGGTGTGAGCACTTCATGAGTGTGAGCACAGCAGGGGGGTGTGAGCACTTCAAGGAGTGTGAGTACAGCAGGGGGTGTGAGCACAGCAGGGGGTGTGAGCACAGCAGGGGGTGTGGCCACAGCAGGGAGTGTGGCCACAGCAGGGGGTGTGGCCACAGCAGGGAGTGTGGCCACAGCAGGGGGTGTGAGCACAGCAGGGAGCGTGAGCACAGCAGGGGGTGTGGCCACAGCAGGGGGTGTGGCCACAGCAGGGGGTGTGGCCACAGCAGGGGGTGTGAGCACAGCAGGGAGTGTGGCCACAGCAGGGGGTGTGAGCACAGCAGGGGGGTGTGATCACTTCATGGAGTGTGAGCACAGCAGGGAGCGTGAGCACAGCAGGGGGTGTGAGCACAGCAGGGGGTGTGAGCACAGCAGGGTGTGTGATCACTTCATGGCGTGTGAGCACAGCAGGGGGGTGTGATCACTTCATGGAGTGTGAGCACAGCAGGGGGGGTGTGGCCACAGCAGGGGGTGTGAGCACAGCAGGGGGTGTGAGCCCAGCAGGAGAGTGTGAGCACAGCAGGGGGTGTGAGCACAGCAGGGGGTGTGAGCACAGCAGGGAGTGTGAGCACAGCAGGGGGTGTGAGCACAGCAGGGAGTGTGAGCACAGCAGGGAGTGTGAGCACAGCAGGGAGTGTGAGCACAGCAGGGTGTGAGCACAGCAGGGTGTGTGAGCACAGCAGGGAGTGTGAGCACAGCAGGGAGTGTGAGCACAGCAGGGGGTGTGAGCACAGCAGGGAGTGTGAGCACAACAGGGGGTGTGAGCACAACAGGGGGTGTGAGCACAGCAGGGAGTGTGAGCACAGCAGGGAGTGTGAGCACAGCAGGGGGTGTGAGCACAGCAGGGGGTGTGAGCACAGCAGGGAGTGTGAGCACAGTAGGGGGTGTGGCCACAGCAGGGGTTGTGAGCACAGCAGGGGGTGTGAGCACAGCAGGAAGTGTGAGCACAGCAGAGGGTGTGAGCACAGCAGGGGGTGTGAGCACAGCAGGGGGTGTGAGCACAGCAGGGGGTGTG
Source organism: Procambarus clarkii (assembly GCF_040958095.1). Lineage (NCBI taxonomy): Eukaryota > Metazoa > Arthropoda > Malacostraca > Decapoda > Cambaridae > Procambarus > Procambarus clarkii. The sequence goes on from NC_091196.1 coordinate 26,178,737, forward strand.
AGCACAGCAGGGGGTGTGAGCACAGCAGGGGGTGTGAGTACAGCAGGGGGTGAGCACAGCAGGGAGCGTGAGCACAGCAGGGAGCGTGAGCACAGCAGGGAGGGTGAGCACAGCAGGGAGTGTGAGCACAGTAGGGAGGGGCAGCAGCATCAAGCGGCAGAGGGAGGGAGCAGCAGAGATGAGAGGAGGATGAAGAAGAGGAGAAAGTAACTGAAAGCTGTTGGCAGTAGATGAGAGTAATAAGGCCAGCAATATAATAATTGAGGTGCAGTACTGCTCTTATTAATATTTAAACAAAGTGATGCACTTGAACACTTTTGTCAAGTGCTCAAGTGTATCTTCGATACACTTGACAAAATATCAATAGTTGTCAAGATACTAACGTCGATAACAGATGAAAACAATTACAGTATAATGTAATGTGGTGGTGGTCTGGTGGTAGGAGTGTGATGGTGGTAATTAGAATGGCTCTGGTGGTGGTGGTGGTGGTAATTAGAATGATGATGGTGGTGATGGTGGTAGTATTGATGATGGTGACGCTAATTGGTTATAGTGATGAGGCTTTGACGAGCAAAACAAATCAACTTCAGGAATGCATAAAATGATAGTGATGATGGTCTCAAGACATCAACAAAATCACCACTGATAACATTCGAGTAAATAATATAACGATGATTGCCAGACATGACAGTAAGATCACTCACTATTTGCATTAAGAAACATTTGCAACCTTTGTGTAGGGGGGGGGGGGGAGAGGGGGAATTACCTTGAGCGAGCTTGTCTGCACAAAATCTATTTTCAAACAATGTTGACCATACACGTAGTGTTATTGGGGTTTAATTAACTAAGTTTTCTTAGAATTTTGTTTACTATATCACACACACACACTTAAAATGCCACTCGAGAATATCTAAGTTTGTCTATAGCATCTCGTTATTTTCTTTCTTTTCCATATATTGTAAGGAGATTTCTTATGGTATTTGCAACTTTTGGATTTCCCACCACACTTTTGCTGTTATGTAGCTATTTTTTTCTTATATAGCTACTCATTTAATGTTATATAAGGATGAACTGGTCAAGTACGGGTATTACACATGTATGAATTATTACACGTAAAAGCATAACATAGTATATGTATGTATGTATGAATTATTACACGTGAAAGCATAACATAGTATATGTATGTATGTATGGATTATTACATGCGTAAGCACTACACATGGATGAATAGAGCGGGGAGTACAGTTGCCACACGTGTGTGTGAGTGAAACAATACATGTGCAAGCAAAATACATGTGTGAATCAGCACGTGTGTGTATAAGCACTATAAATGTCAACGCACCAACCACAGTGGCCACGCCACACACACACACACACACACACACACACACACACACACACACACACACACACACACACACACACACACACACACACACACACACACACACGACGGAACTCATTACCTTTAGATGAGGCTTCTTGGTCAAGACCTTAGCGGCGCCGCTCTCTTGATTCTCCACGATAATTTCAAGCTCTGCTGGACAAGCACACACGATTTGGCCCTCCAGCGCCTTGCTGATCATCGGCTCACAGTCCCTAATGCCACTCTCCAACTGAACCTCCCTTTTGCTCTCTTTTACTAGACCCATTTTGGCTCTTGAAGTGAACACACGGCAAGTTTCCCAAAAGTGCCTCACTTGGTGACTAAATTACTAATGGTTATGGCTTCACCTCCTGGTGCCAAGGTAATATTAATGGTGAATACCCCCAAAATTACCCCCCAGGAGTTAGGGGTTAATATTTAAATAGGAAAAATCCAACTTCCATGGAATCACTTCAATGTTAGTGCATAGAGGTGCACACAGAAGTGTTTGGTGAATGTTTAACATTTAAGAAATGTGTTGAGAAAAACCACTCGACAAGAAAATATAATATTGAACTTCAAATCACTGCCCCAGTTTGGTGGTCAAAATGAGAACAAACCGGGTCAAATGCAAAACGTGAGAGGGAGAGAGAGAGCGAGTTATTGGAGCAGGGAATGAGGAAATTCGCAGAGTGTAGCAGCCGTGCGCCAGCAGAGAGTGCGGGCCCACACTTGCAAACGAGAATCAGTCCACACAATAGAGCCGAGCCATGTGGAGAGTGTGTGTTGCACCACCACCAACTGCCTCACAGACACTGGGAGGCAGCCATGTTCACATCTAACATTCTGAGACCCCCAAGGCCCCTGGCTGCTGATGCCTCAGTTGCCAGTCAACAGTTTTGGCTCAACTCACTCCAAGACTTGCCGCAAGCCACACATTTCAACATTTACAATTCAATGCCAGAACTAAGTGTTTTTCCTTACCTTATCAACATATAAAAACACCAAAACCAAAGATGTTTAATGCTGCAAACAAGGTAAACAAGACAGACATGAACTAAACCGTAATACCAGACTGGTCTGCACCTCAATAAATATTCACTCTTGCCATAAGTTGGTAGCCTCATATAACAATTTGCAATAATTCACAAATTCATCTACCCCATGGACTCGCATATATAATTACAAAGTCAGCTTCACAAGACCTACAACCCATCAGATGGCCTGGATAAGAGGCATCTGATATAATAAAAAAAAAGGGTCCACTGTTCCTTGAACAGCAGGTAAAGTCCCACCACCCTCCCACCTCCATTTTTTCCCCCTGAAGTTAAGCCAACTCAAACCAGTTTTAATTTAAATTCTGTTTCTTACATGACAACTGAGACACAAAAGACATTCCCAAACTGCTGATATATGTCATTATTGACACAAATATACTCAAATCATACTCGTTGTATAGCGAATATACCTGATCTTCCACTCCTGCACATACAACATTATAAGTCTGAGTAAAGATGGTTGTGTGTAATGGAAGGGGGTGTGGCCAAGGACCGTGTGAGTGAACATAAGCATCTTCAAGGCTGTATAAATTGAGTCTAGGTGTAATTTTAAGTGAATGCAGGTGTGTAAGCTGTCAGGTTGTGGAGGTGTGTGTAGATGAGAGACGGCCAGCTCACCCAGGAGGCGGAGAGTATAGGACTACACGCATGGATGACAGGGGTATGGAGGATAGGGATGGATGAGGTGGTTGGGAGGGGTGAGAGAGGCTGTGAGGGGTTGGGAGGAGGGTTGACTGAAGAGGAAGGGATGGGGGGAGGAGGGTGAGAGAGAGGTGTGAGAGGTGTGTGTAAGGGGGAGGTATGTGTATGGGGGGAGGGGGAGGATGTATGTGAGGGTGAGGGGTATGAGTATGTGATGTGAGTGAGAGAGTTCATCAATTCGTTCCTATCAATTCCTTTGTGAATATTGTATGTGGTTATCATTTCCCCCTAACTCTCCTGTCTTCCAGCGACGTGAGGTTTAATTCCCGTAGTCTCTCCTCATAGCTCATGCCCCTCAGTTTGGGCACTAGTCTTGTAGCAAACCTCTGAACCTTCTCCAATTTAGTTTTATGCTTGACGATATATGGACTCTATGCTGGAGCTGCATACTGCATGTGTGTGTGTGGGGGGGGGGAGGGGAGTGAGTGTGTGTGGGGGGGGGGGAGAGTGTGTGTGTGGGGGGAGAGTGTGTGTTTGGGGGAGAGTGTGTGTGGGGGGGAGTGATTGTGTGGGGGGGGGAGTGAGTGTGTGTGGGGGGGGGGAGTGAGTGTGTGGGGGGGGGGAGTGAGTGTGTGTGGGGGGGGGAGTGAGTGTGTGTGTGTGTGTGTGGTGTGGGGGGGAGTGAGTGTGTGTGGGGGGGAGTGAGCGTGTGTGTATGTGTGGGGGGGAGTGAGTGAGTGTATGTGGGGGGGGGAGTGAGTGAGTGTGTGTGTGGGGGGGAGTGAGTGAGTGTGAGTGTGTGTGTGGGGGGGAGTGAGTGTGGAGTGAATGAGTGATGGATATGGCCGTAGATACATAAAACTGGAAGCTGAACACCCAACTGAGCCAAGGAGGTGCAATTAAGTGGAGAAAATGGTGGAGGCAAGCCAAGTACAAGAATCCATGTGTAAACACACAACACGTGGGGGTGACCCACCAGGCTATTTTCATGGGTACGAGAATCAAGCAGGAGAATACACCAAGATGTGCTAGTGCATGCCCAAGGGGCCTGTGGCTGAATGGACAGTGCTTGGGACTCGTAATCCTAGGGTCCGGATTCGATCCCTGGCGGTGGCAGAAAACAAATGGGCAGTTTCTTTCACCCTCATTGAACTGGGTGGATTGAACTGGATTGAACTGAACAGCAGGTAACTGCTGTTACCTAACAGTAAATAGGTACCTGAGAGTTAGACAGCTATTACGGGCTGCTTCCTCTGTATTCACTTAGTTGTACTCGCTTAGTTGTGCTTGCGGGGGTTGAGCTCTGCTCTTTGGGCCCGCCTCTTTCGTCCGGGATCGAACCCGGATCCTAGGATTACGAATCAAGAGCGCTGCCCACTCCGCTATCAGGCCCAAGGTGAGAGAGAAGAGTGAGAGAGAGGGAGAGAAGAGAGAGGGAGAGAAGAGAGAGGGAGAGAAGGGAGAGAAGAGAGAGAAGAGAGAGAAGAGAGAGAAGAGAGAGAAGAGAAGAGAGAGAAGAGAGAAGAGAGCGAAGAGAGTGAAGAGAGCGAAGAGAGAGAGAAAAGAGAGAGAGAGAAAAGAGAGAGAAGAGAGAGAGAGAAAAGAGAGAGAGAGAGAAAAGAGAGAGAGAGAGAGAGAGAGAGAGAGAGAGAGAGAGAGAGAGAGAGAGAGAGAGAGAGAGAGAGAGAGAGAGAGAGAGAGAGAGAGAGAGAGAGAGAGAGACAGAGAGAGAGAGAGACAGAGACAGAGACAGAGAGAGAGAGAGAGAGAGAGAGAGAGAGAGAGAGAGAGAGAGAGAGAGAGAGAGAGAGAGAGAGAGAGAGAGAGAGAGAGAGAGAGACAGAGAGACAGAGAGAGAGAGAGAGAGAGAGAGAGAGAGACAGAGAGACAGAGAGACAGAGAGACAGAGAGAGAGAGAGAGAGAGAGAGAGAGAGAGAGAGAGAGAGAGAGAGAGAGAGAGAGAGAGAGAGAGAGAGAAATCAGTTGAGTGATGACAGTTGAGAGGCGGACCGAAAGAGCAGAGCTCAGCACCCGCAAGCACAACTAGGTGAAACACGGGTGTGCACCCCCCCCCCCCCCCACAACACCTGTACAAATACACTACCAAAACGAACCAAATTCTCTACTGTTTTGGAAGAGGAAGGATTGAGAACCAGATAGCTGTCCGAGGATCAGTTAAAGGCATGAATTGGCTATACCGAAGAAGCGTATTTGTAGAGTCATTTCTTCCCTTTGGCAATTACAGTTGGCTGACAGATTAAAGGTTCTCCCGACCCGAAACTGATATACTAGTGCATATATATATACTGAAACGAAAGTGTTTACCTTCTTATGCTTAATTAAGTTGTGTCCAGCGATATCTGTCAGCTCATACGCATCATCGTCATCCTCATCTGATACGTGAGGAACCATTTTGCCTGAACGAAGGCGAATGCGCGACCCGCCTTCTCTATCCTCCTGAATTTGCTGCTTTCTGGGGTTTCTTCCCCCAGAATTACCACTTGAATTGCCAGGTTTTTTAGTTTCTTGATTCCGTTTCCTTCCACCCATTACGACGGATATTTAATGTCTGAAAATAAAATAAGACGCCTTAGTTAAGGATGTGTGGGGACGGCGGCTTTTGACTAGCCGCCAACTTCATGTATTCATCGAGGCTAAATCTATAGAGGATTAATAGAATTGATTGATTGATGAAGATTAAGCACCCAAAAGGTGACACGGGCATGAATAGCCCGTAAGTGGTGACCCTTTGGAGCCATTACCAGTATCAAGAGCTGATACTGGAGATCTGTGGAGGCGCGACTGCACCCTGCGTGACGGGAGATGTCTCCCGTGATTAATTAATAGAAGTAAATATTAATAATTTATATTTACCTCTATAAATTTAGGTAAATAATCAACTTTATTTAAGCTCAGAAATTAAAAAAAAAGGTTTACTTTTACGCACCTCAGTTAAGTGAAATTTTCTCCAAAACTTGACTAAAAAAAATATTAACAAGTCAAACAAAATAAAAAAAATGAGTTAACAGTAATAAAAACATGGAATAAAGCAAGAGACATACAGTGCAGTATTGACAAAGAGAAAGGTTACTGAAGACCTAGACTGGGAAAACTTGTACCCATCATGGTTTTGGCATATATCCAAAATACTCCACAACCTTACCAAACCATTTTTATCAAAATTGCTAGGATGAGAAGGCTAAATGTTAATATCAGTCAATACAAAATGTTCAAGATTTATTTAACCATCTCTTGATTATGTATTTTGTAAAATTATGGAAAACTTAATGAATTTAATATTGTTCATAAAAGCTGCAGCTAAACACGTATTATCTCAACTGCAATGCAAATCTGAGCTACATAAATAATACAGTAATATATATTTGTAGATCACAGCCATCTGTGCAAGGTATTCTAAGCTTATATGGCAAGCAAATTCCATAAAAAAATACTATGAATGGTGTCAGCGAGCCTGAAATTTAGTCTGTTTCGGAAATGTATTTTTATGGAAATTAAGCCACTTGTATGTATTTGGGAAACAAGAATACTGTAGACAGAAAGAATGAGGGCAGCCTCCATTCTTTCTGACACATTCTTGGGGGGTTGTCCTCATTCTTTAAACATTGTTTCCCAGTAGAAACAAGTGACAACCGCTTCACTCTATATCCATCAACCACCACATACGATGTATCTGACTAATGTAGCGGCAGATGCTCTTTCAACTCTTCAAGGTCCCACAAAGGTATTGTTGGTGAAACGCCAGATAAACATTCAAGATAAGTGCCTGACCAATCAGGCCCAAATCCAAATACAAAACGAATATCGCGTGATAATAAATTAGTGGATTTACTTATCCTTATAGCATTATCAAACAATTTTACGAGACTTTAAATTATGTTTATATCGAGTCTTATATTAAATGAATGACAGTACATCTTGGATTTAATTTTCAAGATGCGTCTTGATTAAAACACGAGAATAATTACATTGACTTGAATAGCAGCAGTATGTATGATACAAACTGAATCATTAAAACGTTGAAAAAAATCATTCATTTTTATTGAGCCTGTATAAATACCAATTATCATACCTGGAAATTGAAACCAGGACCAAGAGGGGGTAGAAATAGCCTTAAACTTGTAACCAATGACAAAAGTTTTTTTTTGCATTGTTGACATGCAGTATTAAAATCAAAACAAAACAAAGACCAACACACCATTTAAAATAGGCAACAATAATAGAGATTTTGTGAAGTACAGCCACAAAAGTTCACAACAAAAAAATTGGCAGTCTTTCAACAATTAGTATCATAAACTGCAACTTTCTAACTATAAGGTCAGGTGGGGTGATAAAGAGATCATGTGCTGCCTCCCAATGCATTCTCCATATTGCATGGGCAGCAGACTTATAATTGGGTGAGAAGTTGGGGTCGGACAGCTATGGGCCACATGTAGCTTTACCCAAAATAATAGGAAGAAAGCCTCTTGAACTGTATAGTGAGAGGGAGGGAGAAGGAGAGAGAAATAAAAAAGAGAAGAGAAAAAACGAGAAAAACACGAGAGAGAGAGAGAGAGAGAGAGAGAGAGAGAGAGAGAGAGAGAGAGAGAGAGAGAAGAGAGAGACAGAGAGAGAGAGAATGAATGGGATGGGATGCAGCGTTTGCCAGGGGGTGGGAAAAGTCAGTAAAGTATTGAATAAAGTAGGGAAGAAACGCATCCCCCTTGATTCCGCATCTTAATTATCAGCGAGAGCATTGATACATATCATTACCCGTTTAATTAACAATATTGCTATGTATGATAGAACAGTGTCGTATTCACTGAGTGAAGCAGTAAACAGTTGATTTACCCCGACATGTACTGTATTTGAACAATTTCACTTGCCTTGTGATACTATTTAAAACCCACGTAGCTACTGATGGCATAGGATCCATTCGATATGTTCCTGTCTCCCTTGCCTTGTGATGCGCTCGTCTGGACTCGTGTGGCTATTGTTGGTGGTGGCTTGTATTCGGCGTGGCCATAGAGACGAAGGCAATGCTCATACCATGTTTAAGGTACAAGTCTATTCTACGTACCGATCAAGTATAAGGACACAAATTATCTCATCATACCCAGGAATTGAAACCAGGATCAAGAGGGGTAGAAATAGCCTAAGCTACTCTATCCCTTTGAGATGTATTTTATTGTCTCAATAAACGTACTTGAACTTGAACCAGGATCAATTGGGTGTAAGCTGAGTGTACTGACCACTGCTTCTCTACCTTAGACCTGAAATTTTGATATTGGCTGACTAACACCTTCCATTTCCCCTGACTTCTTTATATCGATATTTTCAAGTTGCTTACACAGAACTTCAGCTCCTTTTCAACCCCCCAAATTGAAATCTTGTCTGAGCCCTTGGTCTTTGTTGCATCTAATGCTATCATCTTGAGGTTATCTTGAGATGATTTCGGGGCTTTAGTGTCCCCGCGGCCCGGTCCTCGACCAGGCCTCCACCCTTAGGAAGCAGCCCGTGACAGCTGACTAACACCCAGGTACCTATTTTACTGCTAGGTAACAGGGGCATAGGGTGAAAGAAACTCTACCCATTGTTTCTCTCCGGCGCCCGGGATCGAACCCGGGACCACAGGATCACAAGTCCAGTGTGCTGTCCGCTCGGCCGACCGGCTCTCTCATATAAAGTATTTCCTTACTTAATCATTCCTTACTGCCGGAAACGCTATGCGTGTTTGTGGCTTTGCAGGAATGTAAGAACAACAATGTTATGTACGTCACAAACCTACTGCTTGTATATATAAATAACTATGTAAATTAGGTAATAGTTTTCTAAGCTAAGGATTGACAAGCTCCCCCATGTGACGTAAATTGTCAGTTTGCTTAACTCTGAGGTTAGTATAATTTATAATAGACGTCGTCTATTCTGTGGCAGCGGTGGAAAGGTGTTACATGATGGGTTCAGGAACTGAAGTCTTAGTGTTCTATTAGGTCAAGCTATTTACATTTGTGGTGAACGCGTTTTATATATATAGTTATTTTTTATCTGCTTAACATGCAGCGGGCTCTAGTCACATCCTGTGGTGTGGCCGTGGAAAGATTACATTCCAGGAAAAATTTGCCACGCATCTTAAAATGTTCCTTGCGTGAACTCACATGAGTTCAAATCTATCCTGAAGTCTCCCCACCACTGATCTTCTGAGCCATCTTTCCTGGTATAGCAGATATATAAATTATGTTGAATCCTTGCTTATCTTTAGCCAGTTTCGATTTACTAAAATGTAACAAGACAAAACTTCAATCTACACTTGTTTACACTTGCTATGCTATCTATAAACATTCTCCTATGCAGGAACCATATATCTATGGGTCACTAAAGTGAACATACTCCTAGGTGTTCAACCTGTCAATTAATACACCTGTTCAATTAATACACCACATTTTGTATACTACGGTCACCAACGCACAGAATAGGTGGTTCTATGAAAAGTAGCTCTCGCAATCATCCTCGCTTTCTATGCGTTGGTTGGTTAGTTTAGGTAGGTGACTCGTCCTCTCAAATAATACATATCGAGGTCAAAATCCAAAAACGGACATATAACGTGGTACTATAAATCATAGCGGCTATGGAACAATGACATTTTCTTTGCATGGGTTGTTAGGTAAGGTCGGTTAGTGTTAGGTTCGCGCATTTTAGTACCCCGTAATTTGTCTGTTGGGGGAAACCCGAGAAAATAGGAGTAGTGAGGGGCAACCACTGCTAGGCTGCACCTCTCTGTTTACGCAGCCTACTGATGTAGATCTGATCACGTGTAAACTGTCGTCAAAACTACTCTCAAGTTACTCTAAAATCCTTCATCAATAAAGCCTTGTAATTTAATGTATTTGGTTTTCAAAGTTAAAGATAATTATCTCGTGGATATTAGATATATCTTACGATCATCATCAACCCGTTATAAGCCGAACATAAGCAGCCCTAATATACGTTATCTTAGGCCTAAATTAGTACATATGTTATACAAATCTAGGTAAGTTTAAGTTTGGTTTCTGAATTTCTCGTACCCTCTACAAAATTTATAGTACAAAAGATGAACATTGTCGGCGGCAACAGTTCATTTTTGAACATTTGACCAAATAGTTGCTTTTAAATACTCTAAATTTTGGGGGGAATGGGTTGCTGTATCTATAAAAATAGTATGTCTGCCCGTGATTGGTGGCCAGAGGGTTGTGGCTAGTCTAATTAAACTTTGTGAGTGACTTTTTTTTTGGGGGGGGGGGGCTGATATAGGAGGGACGGGGTCAGCCCTCCCATTGACCCCTTTCATGACGTCAGTTGATATAAAAATGTTTGGGCCGAGTCTAAAGAGTTTTATCATTGATTCTTTATGTTTTATGGCAAATTTGCTTTCTGGGGACACTCAACCTTTTGGGGAAGACCCGGGCATCACCGGGTACTCCATCTAGTAGACTAAATACTCATACTGGTTGAGCGTTTTCGACTCTTTTTTTTAATTACCTTACCTTATTGTCAACAACACACAAGATTACAGTCCGTAACTTGCACCGCTTGCAAAATACAAATCTTACTGGCCGCACTTCTTAACCACTATATCATTATGCAATACTAATTATACACTAATTCAAGCTATTATAGCATAAATTGATTACCTAGTGAACACCTCACTGCTGTAGTGAGCCCACACTAGTTGCTGATGAAACTGGACTTTGTATAATCATAGACCAGCTTAGATAAACACCTGTTTGGTTCCCGAGCTCATTGTGTCAAACTCTCTCCCACTTCCCCATCCTGAATGGTTGGGGGGGGGGGGGGGACGGCATTATATGTAATGGGATGACGCAATGGGTGATGGTGCCGTCACTCAGGTTAAAACCAGCACTGAGTGGGTGACCACGCGGACAGACTAAGAAATCTCCCTAGACTCAGGTTAAAACCAGCACTGATTGACCGCCCGCGTGGACAGACTATGAAGCCTCCATGAACCCAAAAGACTTCCAGTACCCCAAGAATGGAAAGCAATACTAAACATGAACAAGATGTACTGTAACAGCAGCGGTAGCAAGCTCGCCCTACTATGCTTTTTTGTTTTAGTTTAGTTCATTTATTATGTGCCCAATATCCATCCTGTAAACATTAGTTGAAGAGGTTAGAGGTAATGATAGACTCAAACTGAAAACCAAAATTGGTTTAGCTAAGTAACTTACTGTACTGGTGAGTTAGTTACCGTTTCTTAACAATACATCAACAGTCTATTCACCGTTTATCGAACTAACCCTGTGATCCTAACAGCCCCCTTAACGTAACGAGTAACTGTTTTATTTGGTTCATTTCTTTTACAAAAAAAAAAAAATCATATCCAGGGTATGGGTCAATGGCAGAAAGGTTACTGGACCCCGACCCCAGTTTCCTTCCACCTAACATTAAAATAGGCACCCGGAGTTGGGCAATTGTTGTTGTGGGTTGTAGCCTGAGGAAGGTTGGGAATTTCCTTAAGTGGGACCTTGACAAGCCTAAGTGCGGACTTCCTGTCCCCGACAACGGAATATTTGCCGTCAGCTACTGATATATACAGTAGTTTTAATTTGCCTACCATGCATCCCACGCCCATCCAGAAGGCGGCAATGGAAAGGTCACAAAACGTTGACTAATCAATTTCAATTTCAAGTACGCTAACTTGGGATACTTGCCTAAAATTTATGGTAAAACATTTTGCATGAAATGCACATTTCTTTACCATTTGTGATGAAGTAATGTCTTTCATTAAAATTCTACATTCCATGCAAGGTGTGCGAATAGTTTTGCTGACAATCTGCACTGGTAAAATAAAAAAAAAGGTAATGCAAAAGCCTCGTGAGGAATTTCAACTGGGTTTGAGCCCCAGGCAAGGAGGGTCAATTACCAACCCGTTCTCGCACTTTCTTAGTCAATATTGACTTATTAAATACGTGCATATGTGACATACTAGTTTACCTTGAAAAGCTTCATAGAAAACACCGACCTTACCTAACCTTCTTAGTATGTTAAGATAGGCATATTATTGCTTCGTAATTACAATTATTACTTAACCTATACCTATACCTGTAATAATTGTAATTACGAAGCAATAAGATGCTTATCTTAACATACTAACAAGATTAGGTAAGGTCGGTGTTTTCTATGAAGCTTTTCAAGATAAACTAGTATGTTTAGTATGTCACATATGCACGTATTTAATAAGTCAATATTGACTATACGAAAGTGCGAGAACGGGTTGCAATTACGCACCAATCCTCTGTTCGCCCCTGTTCATCCAGCAGTAATTGGAGACCTGGTTGTAAACCGACTGGTGGGCGATGTTCAGGGAGAACTAGTATGATAATGCCTAAGATAAGCCACGGAAAATGAGAGCGCTAAACCTGCTGACAAGGCCTAGAAGACTTTTCTCACGGATTCACGTGAAAAAAACAAAAGGAGTCCATGGCCAATGTGTGTCTACGTGAGCCTTCTGCCAAGTGGTGGTAGCTAATAATAAACTATACCACACCGGTAAACTCTACATTGTGCATGAGTGCTCACTTTTGCGTAACTTATTCATCAACGCTGTAATTTGCTCAGCAATATAAAAATACTGGGGGTTCGATACCCGGACCATGGTACATGCATAGATGTAATGGGCAATTAGATAGTAGAATTTGGTACTATTCACTTTATAGTCCGAAAATATAAAAGTTAAAAACAAAACTTAAATATTCCTAGGCCTAGTATAGCACATATATGTACTATATTAGGTCTTAGATAGCATGTATTAGGCCTAGGAAGGTTAGGTTAAGCTTCATTGCAATATAAAAGTTTTTTCTGGTTTGCCCAAATTCAGTACCAATTTCTACTTTCTAATTGCCTTGTACGTCTATATATGTACGGTGGAGCTCAACGTCACAATAAGTACTACCTAAACGGGAGAATGGGCTGTAGAAAATAGCAGCGGCTCGCGATATTGACAATGTGCCGTTTTCTGTTGGTAGGTCCTCTGGTAGGTTAGGATAAGGGCACTTTAGTACGACATTTTCTTGACGTTGTGAACGCTGGCGAGAAGGGGCTCTACATTAAAGTGCCACGTCATGTAACCTATCCACCACCGCTCTCAAGGCTAGTATGGAGATGGGGGTGCATAATAAACCATCTATTAAAACTCGGGTATAGTAGATAGAGCATAAATGCACTAATTAGTGTATTGCGTGCCATCAATTCTGGCTAGTTCAGTATGCCTTATGTGGGGGCCATTCCTACAAAGTTCTCCCAATGTCTTATTCACGGAAAATCCCATTCATACGTATATCCTCGTAGCTGTATGTCGGCAGGTCTTGTGCTTTCTGTACTGTCATCCTAATACACTACGCGTTGAGGGGCATCACGATAGAGCAATTAAGATGTGTGATGTTTTAATATTTGCTTGTCTTGTGTTAGCTACTGTGTCGAGATTGTGTTGTGCGAGAAGAGTTGGGGGTTGAGCTCTGCTCTTTCGGCCCGCCTCTCAACTGTCAAACAATCAACTGCTACTAACTACTAAAAAAAATTTCACACACCCACACACACACCAGGAAGCAGCCCGTAACAGCTATCTAACTCCCAGGTACCTATTTACTGCTAGATAATAGGAGCTTCAGGGTGCAAGAAACTCTGCCCCATTGTTTCTCGTCGGCGCCGGGAATCGAACCCGAACCACAGGATTACATATCCAGCGTGCTATCCACACAGCCACCGGCGCCCAGGTTGAGGGTGGGGATGGTGGTGGTGAGAGTGGGTGTAGGGAAGGGGGTTGAGGGTGGTGGCAGAGGGGTGATAGTACCAGAGGGAATGTGGAGTCCGTGTGGCGGCGTGTTGGCGGGACTGGGGGGTGTGTGTGTGTGTGTGTGTGGCCCGGGCCCTGGGCTCTGACGTAAATGTATACTGCGCTAGTTTTTTCACAGGCGTAAGAAATCTGGCTTGGGGAAACTTACAGCTGCACGCGGACATATTTTCCTAAGTTTGTCAATGGGGGAAACTAGTCTGGTGACGGAGAACGGGCAGACAATCTGATATAGAGGTGAGCGTGGGAGGTGGGTGGGGGAGGTAGCCTACATATCAAGTGCCAAGTGGATGAGAATATCTGCCAGACATATTACTGGTGTCCTTGACGGTGGGAGGAAGAATGACACGGCAACTTGCTCACACATTTCAAGAACCACGTGTTCTAATTACCGAACTTTATCAATATTCTTTTTAGCATAAATGACTATAGGCTTAAAAATGGCAAGGCTCAAAATAAGGTTATCTTTATAGCTCAGGATGTGTTTTTGGCAATTCCCCATCCACCTTGTCAACACACACACACACCACACAGACACACACAGACACACACACACACACAGAGAGAGAGAGAGAGAGAGAGAGAGAGAGAGAGAGAGAGAGAGAGAGAGAGAGAGAGAGAGAGAGAGAGAGAGAAATATATATATATATATATATATATATATATATATATATATATATATATATATATATATAAAGTTTGTGAGGGTGCCACCTCTGGTGCCAACCCAACCGCAAGGTGCCTAATGTAATGCCTTCCAATCTATTTTCTCTATTGCACTGGCCATCCCCAGGACGCAACCCACAACAGCTGTCTAGCTCCCACTAAGATGGTGAGAGCAAAATTAATGTATATGTAACTTTGAAAAGAAAATAATTAATTTTGGTTATAGGATTACGGGCTATTCATGCCCGTGCCACCTCTTGGGTGGCTTAATCTTTATCAATTGGTTATAGGCCTTGACTTTTCTCCTTGTTTACTAACGGAACGTTTGAAGTCCAACACATTCCTGCACTAAAAAAACTTGCACGTTAATACACCTTCCTGTATTAACATGCAAGGGTCCCAGTCGGGTTGGTTCTCTACTCGTAATTGGGAATTCCGGGTTCAAATCCCGGGCGAGACAGAAATGGCTGGGCTCGTTTCCCATCATACTATGCCTCTGTTCACCTTAGCAGTAAATAAGTACCCCTGGAGTTAGTCAGTGTGTGAGGTTGTATCTTGGGGAGGGTCAGTAATTCGACCTTAGGTGGGGGGAGGGACTGTTCCTGTACTAAGTACATCTCGCATTGGCTACACGTTCCTGTACTAGCATACATATGTATGTTATTATCTTAATTATGTACATCTGCATGTATGCAGCTTCCCTTGAGTAAATGAAAGGATATAGTCCAGGAGTAGTTACATAGTTAGCTCTTGACGCTTTTGTGTGCGTCAAGAAATACTAAGAAATCCCACTCTCGCAGGATGCTTAGTCATACAAGCCATGTGTATCAGTAGCCTGTGCTTACACGCTTTGGATGCGGTATGAGGCTATCCTCTCGTGATCTAGAGGATATCATGAGTATCTACCACAAGCCATACATTCCTTCAGCAACACACGTGCTGAATTCCTTCAGGAGCCTGGTAGCCTGGTGGATAGCGTGCAGGACTCGTAATTCTGTGGCGTGGGTTCGATTCCCGCACCAGGCAGAAACAAATGGGCAAAGTTTCTTTCACCCTGAATGCCCCCTGTTACCTAGCAGTAAATAGGTACCTGGGAGTTAATCAGCTGTCACGGGCTGCTTCCTGGGGTGTGTGGTGTGTGGAGAGAAAAAAATAGTACACAGTTGATTGACAGTTGAGAGGCGGGCCAAAAGAGCAAAGCTCAACCCGCAAACACAACTAGATGAATACACGTCTCTTGCAATGTTAATAAAAGTTCCTAACAGCATAAATCGTAATAATATAGAGGAAACAAGGAATAATAGAGCAAACTAATAATAGGGGCCCATTGTTTCCGCTAAACGTCAACTACCTGTTGACGGTTCCGGGAACAGTTATAGGTAGGTAGTTGTATCCTATTTACCTCATTTCGCGCACTTAAAAATCGTTTTTTGATTTAATATCCCTTGCTAGTCGTGACTTTCAGATCTGTTCACACTCAGAGTTGGCAATTTTACCATTGATAATCTGATACTGGAAACTCTATACTCATTACCTAGGCTCGGAGTAACTCCTACGGACGTCAGCATTTAATTGCATCTGCCAATCTTTCGACTGTTTTAAAAGCCCGTCAATCGTTATAAGTAATTTCGTAAGAGATGCAGAAAATATTAGTATGACAGACTTAAGGGTAGCTTTTTCCTTGAAGGATTTGCTGCTAGTGAGTGCTCTCATAACTACCAATTGCACACAGCACGGGAGGTACACGAACAAGGGGACACAGGTGGAAACCGAGTACTCAAATGAGTCAACACGGACATTAGAAAGAACTTTTTTCAGTGTCAGAGTAGTTAACAGATGGAATGCATTAGGCAGTGATGAGGTGGAGGCTAACTCCATACACAGTTTCAAATGTAGATATGATAGAGCCCAGTAGGCTCAGGAATCTGACAATCTGTTGATTGTCAGTTGAGAGGCGGGACCAGAGAGCAAGAGCTCAACCCCCACAACTAGACGAGCACAGTTCAAGAGGTGAGCTTGGGTAACGGACGTCAAGATCACACCTTGCTAAACTTGTCACTGCCATTCTACCCAACACTTCCTCAATTGATTGCGAGAGAATCAATCAATCTGCATTAACATACAAGTGACAGCAGAAATTTATAGTCCCAATAGACTGGTGTAGACAAAATAAAAGTATTTTTAAAGGAAACGGAATTTTAGCTTAAACAGGACAATAGGAACACAGCATTCATGAAAGACCAAGTAGCGATTAAATTTTGTTGGTCATACCTGAACCAAGAATGGCGTCACAGGAGAAGGCCAAAGATGACCTCAGAGATCTGTGGCGGGGAAAAACTGCCATGCATCACTAGGATTTTCCTCCGCTACAAATTATACTTGAACGATAACGAAGTACTGTCGCAGTTGTCCTCACAAAAGGCGTTAAATTGAATTTAATATTTACATTTATGTAACCTAAACCTAAACCTAAACTTGAGGTGCTTCCGGGGCTTAGCGTCCCCGCGGCCCGGTCGTCGACCAGGCCTCCTGGTTGCCGGACATTGTACAGTGAAGATTTTACCTAAATCCTGTTGTGTTCGTATCATGTATGTTAAATTGCATGATACCAAAAAGCAAAGAATTAAGATATAAAACCCGTAAGGGATACCTCTCCATTGTCTTTTAAACTCTGTAATAAGATTAACGTGTGTCTGGTCACGGCGAAAAAACATTATTTATCACCACTGTACCTTTGACTTTTATTAATATTTATTTAATATTTCAAACCGCTGCAGCTTAGCTATAACGCTACACACACACATTATTTATATTATATATATATATATATATATATATATATATATATATATATATATATATATATATATATATATATATATTAGTCCCCATTGCTTCCGAGACACTCGACGCCTGGGGTTAGAGTGCCACCAGTTTTTTTGAAGGAACTGGGTTCTAGGCTTATTAAAACAACTAGAGACCCTAGAGCTACCAACTTCCTTTTCCAGCGCCTCAGCGTGGCGATACAGAGGGGAAAAGGCACACTGCATTCAGGGTTCTTGCCCGCCAACTGAGCAGCTCAAGGAACTCCACAAATTATAATAATCAACTTTGTACCCTACATGTAACTCCTTTTTTGTAGCAAGTAATTATCAAAAGAAAGCACCAGACATTTTTGTAGCAAAGTTTATCCAATATGCTCAAGTATCTGTACACCAGTTGATTGACAGTCGAGAGGCGGGACCAAAGAGCCAAAGCTCAACCCCCCGCAAGCACAACTAGTTGAGCACATCAACGTCAACCACCGCGGACACAATGTGTGTCAAATAAAATATTTTATCAATATCTGTCAAAGGTAACAAATCTCTGGTATCGAGAAATGCCAAATTTCCAACCATGGAATGCATTAGGCAGAGACTTACAAAGACACATTTTTTTTAGGGCAAACTTCTTCAGGCTATCATGTTAAAATATGATGGACAGTTTTTGTTTTCCAAGTAGTGATTGTTATCGCAAGTGTGACAACATATCACTTAAACCCACGTACATCCTGTCCGTTCGAAGAATGCATCGCATTTTGACATCAAAATACCCAACGGTCAATATATCATGTACTATAAAGTATAAATCACAGCGGCTGCCAAATAACCCCGTTTTCTATGCGTAGGTCGTCGATTCGGTTAGGTTCAGGCAATTTAGTACATCAATTTCTATCCGTTGTGGCAACTCTAGAGGACGGGCTGCATAAACACTTTTTCGGTCCCTGAACTGCCATTAGGCAACTGACTCTAGTGTGGGATTTTGTGCAAATAGGAAGTTAGTCTTTTGCCCTTTGTCAAGTTAGACTTGTACCTTAAATATAGTCTTGAGATTTGCATTCGCTTCCATGACCTTGAAATTTTGCCCGATGACCACGCCGAGTGCAAGCCGCCACCCACAATAGCCACACGAGTCCAGAACAGAGCATCACAAAGCATGGGAGACCGTTCACACGTCGAATGCATCCTATGCGAACAATAGCCACGTGGGTCCGGACAAAATGAGTAATTACCTAAGTGTAGTTACAGGATGAGAGCTACGCTCGTGGTGTCCCGTCTTCCCAGCACTCTTTGTCATATATCGTGTTGAAACTACTGGCGGTCTTGGCCTCCACCACCTTCTCACCTAACTTGTTCCAACTGTCTACCACTCTGTTTGCAAAAGTGAATTTTCTTATATTTCTTCGGCATCTGTGTTTAGCTAGTTTAAATCTATGACTTCTAGTTCTTAAAGTTCCAGGTCTCAGGAAATCTTCCCTATCGATTATCACAAAGTGAAATTGTTCCTATACAACACTAGCTTCAGAAGTGTTACCTGTTTAGCTAAATGAACTGTGGGGGGCCGAGTTCCTGAACCCATGATGTGCCTTTGTAACTCTCATCATACCCACCACCGCCCACGGAATGGGTATGATGGTGTGCATGATAAATGACTAAGCGGACGATGAGTCACAATAACGCGGCTGAAGACATGATGACCAAACACCATCTGGTCACCACTTGGTCCGGGAGACATCTCCCGTCACGCAGGGTGCAGTCGCGCCTCCACAGATCTCCAGTATCAGCTCTTTGATACTGGTAATGACTCAAAAGGGCCACCACTTACGGGCTATTCATGCCCGTGCCACCTCTTGGGTGGCTTAATCTTCATCAATCATCAATCAATCGATGACCAAACCACACATCACAAAATGAGGAAACGACGACGTTTCGGTCCGTCGTGGACCGTTATCAAGTCCCAAATCCAGCACAGACTTAAACGTCATCATTTTCACATTTTCTGATGTGTGGTTGATCATTATAAATGACTAAACTAAAAACAAAACATGTCTGGGTAATAAACTGTTTACTGCTCCAATCTGTGAATAATAGTTAGCAATACTGCACCCATAGCAGTGCTGCTAATTAAACGAGTATCAATGCTCCCACTTAATCAAGGAGATGATTGATTGATTGATGAAGATTAAGCCACCCAAGAGGTGGCACGGGCATGAATAGCCCGTAAGTGGTGGCCCTTTCGAGCCATTACCAGTATCAAAAGATGATACTGGAGATCTGTGGAGGCGCAACTGCACCCTGCGTGACGGGAGATGTCTCCCGGACCAAGTGGTGACCAGATGGTTATCAAGGAGATGCCCAACTCCAATACATACCGGACTAACTCTCCCCCTCAAACTCTATATTTCCCCCCCCCCCCTCTTTCACTCACAGATATGCACTCGTACCCTCAAAAACAGACTCAAACGCTCACAGGTGGTATGGCTATGACGACGCCTGTCCAATATTTAATTTTCCATGACGCATTCATTTACATGATCATGCTAAACATATTTAATAGGAGAGGAACGTAATGTAATCAATTTAATTCGTGACTTGTTAACAAAACAAAATGGCCACATGATTTGGAATATAAACAATAATAATAATAGTAATAAAATCATAAATTCTGGGTTGAAACTTCGTTATTATAATGCATTACTTTTGCTGTAAAATACGCAGCAATTGACAAACTTTTGAAATAACGGCACGGATCAAAAACATATTACTAACACATACAATATATCTATCCCCCCTGCTTCACATACTTCAGATCTATTCCAAAGCCGTATTAAACAACTTGTACCTTGCAATTCGAAGATATTTATGAGATTGCCTGGAAGAAGTACGAGCGAGTATGGAGGAAGACGTTTAGGAGCGAGAGATGCTGTACCAGGCACTGTATGTAAGCTAGACACAACGAGAATAAGGAGTAGGCGAGGATGCCCACACGGGATGATCCCCCCACCTCTGGTACCAGAGGATGACCCCCCCCTAACCCCAGGTACCTGCCTGTACCACCTCTAGCATGCCAAAAAATACTCTTTCTTCTCTTCTTTGCTACCCAGCGCGAATTCCAATATCGCCAACGGTACAGTTGAATAAGCTCAAAGCGTAACCAACCTAGCTTTCAACCTACAAATAAAAAGCAACTCGCATGATGAAATCATATTTGCAACACGCTACAAATAAATTAAATTAAAGGGCGGAATTCCAACGCGAGAATTGTTCTTAAAATAAACAAAGAGTGCCACCAAGGCGAGTTGCCTAGTCGAAGTGGCCGACAAATACAGTTAATAGCATGCAATGTGCAATACAACCCTGGCCTTCCCGATCACTAGAATAACAAAAACATTATCAAGGTACCCATAACGCACTGCAAATATCGGCAATTAAAACCGTCTATAATTGAGCTTTGACTATGCAGTAGTGAAAGATCAGATACTCGTGAGGCGGATTTTAACCAAAAGCTATAAACAGCCTAGCCAAGATTGTCAAATGAAACCCTAGTGAGGCGCTCGTACACGTCTATTCAAAGTGTTCCAAAATGGGTGAGCCATTCTATGACTATGCAAATTATGATTTCATAATGACCTTCTAATACCCAAATATATAATGATCAAAGGTTAAGACTACCTGCAAAATCCGTCCTGCTCACAAAATAATTGTATTAATAGATCAATTTATGCAATCAGTAGTAATGCAGTGTCCTTTGAAATTCTGCAATTTCTATGAATACTGTACATGTCCCATGCAAACATACTTTTAATTTGTGTATTAATGTCTATACTCACTGCTACATCAGACAAGAGGATAGTGTAATGTTAATTAAGTTAAAAACTAGCTTTATAAATTCATCTAATATCCCTTATCTTGTACATGAGTACCCTGCCTCATGTACTACATGAGACAGGGTACAAGCTGCTAACCCACAATGCCAAAATTCCGGTACATCAAAAGAAAAGGGTGTCTGGTTCACTCCTTGTACAAAATGTTACTATTGTAGTTGCTAACAGTCCTTATTTTATACCACCCCATCATTCACCTCAAGTCAATCTTTATCTATAAAAAGATGTCTGTCTGTCTGTCCGAGGTTGTAGGCCAGATGCGTGCAGCTAGTCTCACACAACTTTTCATGGCAATTTGTGACTGTATGGTGAGTGTCATTAGGGACCCCCCCCCCTCCCATCCTTCTAAATAGGATTAGTTCCTGTTGCTACAACCAACAAATCATATAAAGTCTTAAATGGGCGTTTGGGTTTCCATAGATTTTTCAACAGATTTTCAGTTGTCCATCACACAATGTTGTTTCAACATTACATGAATGTGGTAATAGTATAATTAACTGTAGTTACAGTGTGTGTTGTCTGGGCACATGTACAGTATTGAATTGACCCAAGTGAGTGTTGTTATAAATAAATCCTTATATTTAATTACTAGAAGGGGGGAACCCTGCAGTGCCCAGGTCTCTCTCTTCCCCACTCTTCACTCCCCTCTCTTACCCCACATTTCACCCCTCTCCCTCTGATCCCCCGTCTCCCTCCATTTCACCTCATCTCTTTCCCTCCCCCATCTCACCGTCCTCCCACCCTCTCATAATGTGCAATCCAAGCAAACACAAACTTACCAATGTTATTTTTACAATTGTTACTTTAATGCAACATTGTAACAATATTAAACAATGTTGTGGTTATGTTATATTGTGTTTATGTTATGATATTATGAAATAGCTGAATATTTTGAAAATCTCCTGGAAAACTAAATCCTCATCACTTCTTACCCTCCCCCTCCTGTCCTTGTCTCTACACACACTCCTCCCTCTTCCCCTCCCTCTTCCCCATCCTCCTTCCCTCTCTACCCACCCTCTATCAGAAAATGTAATACTGTAACCTGAATGAATAATAAATAAATAAATGTTTATTCAGGTAAGGTACATACATACAAGAGATTTTACAAAAATTGATCGATTTATAGATAGAGCTAGTACATACAATGCCTAAAGCCACTATTACGCAAAGCGTTTTGGGCAGGTAGGAGTTTCGGAATGGTAGGAGTGAGCATCAACACACTACAAGAAACACAGGCCTGATTTTATTTCAGACAAAGGAAAATCACAGGGGGTAGGGGGGTCACTATGAATGTCAATATTTCTTAAAGCATGGCATTTGAGTCAACCCCGACTGGTCTGTAACATTCCCCTACCTGCCATGATTCCTCCTGCTAAGTTGAGTGAGGCTAGTGTCTGGCCTCCAACCTCCGACAGACAGGTATCTCTTTCATGGATATAAATAATGATATTGCTGGTAGCAGAACCACTGCTTGCATTATGACGTATAAAAATGTAACATTTACACTGAGCCAAGTCAATTGGGTATTACTTTTTCTGAAGATGAGGTCTCCATGCTTGGATACAATAATCCAAGTGACTAATCCAAGCACTATGGATTTATACCATTGCATAACTGCCTTCTTTTCCCCTGAAATCAAAGTTATGTCTGACTATTCCTTGGAGTTGGTTGGCTTTTTTCACTGCAATTCCCATTTGTTTCCACAACTTTCAGCGAGTTGTGTATTCAAACTCCAAGGTCCTTTTCTTTATCAATGTGCTGGCGAGGTAATGTTGCTAATTTGGTACTTATGATGTGTAGTTTTGGCCTACATACAAGGTCTTGTATTTATCGATATTAAAAAAGCATCTGCTAATCTTCAAACCATTCACGGAGTTTATGTAGATATCTTTGTAAGGCCTCAACATCATTTTAACTATCTACTTTAATCTAAATACTGTATTAGAGTCATCTGCAAATTTAATAATATAGTTTGCAATACAGTATACTCCTCTATGTCCTTGCTGTATATGACAAAAAGTGTTGGCCCCAAAACGGAACCTTGCAGTGCCCCACTCACCACATTTCTCCAGATTCATTTCTAATTATAATAATAATAATAATAATTTTTATTTAGGTAAGGTACATACATAAAGAGATTTTACAAAGTTTGTTGGCTTTATAGAGCTAGTACATACAATGCCTAAAGCCACTATTACGCAAAGCGTTTCGGGCAGGATCAATTAGGATGATCCTTTGCTTTCTTTGTTTTAACCACTGTTTTATCCATTCTAGTATTGCACCATTTATTCCACATGCTTGTATTTTCCTTGCCAGTCTTTCAGGTGGTAGCTTATTAAAAGCTTCAGTCCATGTTTGCTAAATCTACTAGAAGTCCTTTGTTTGAATAGCTAGTTACCATTTTCAAAAATGTGAGCAGGTTTATAAAGTAAGATTTATTTTTAACAAAACCATGTTGCTTTGATTTTTACTAGATTATTCACAGTGAGATGGTGGATGATTCCCTCCCTTAGGATTCTCTCCATGAGCTTGCAGAGAGGTGAAACTGACCAGATTGTAGTTTTCTGCTGCTTTTTTTAAAATAGGGGTAACATTTGCATATTTCCAATGTGGGGGGAACTATCCCTTAGTCCAGAGATTTTCCAAAAAAGGAGTTTCAGTGGTAGACATACAGTAGTTCATCTCCCAGTTGCTTAATGACTTTGGATTGAATTCTGTCTATACCTCAGGCTTTTTAACACAGTATTTCAGTTTGTCAATGCTTTTCCTGGTTATATTTTATATTGCATGTTATGGGGATATCCCCTAATTCTCTTCCTTATACTGCACAGTACTCTATATATCTTTTTCTTCTAGAAGCAAAAATTTGATACAGTTCAAGAATTTTACGTATTCAATCATTAACAATAAGTGATGTGCCATTTCAAGCAATGTTAAATCTGATAATTAAATGGCTTAATTTTCAAACATGTATAGGATTCAATGTTCTAGTGTGTATGCAGTCCCCGTCCACACACTTTTTAGTTCATGTAATCTAGCTTCCCACACAAGCGAAGCTGCTATATATGCTCGTAGTCGAGTAGCATTTGAGCTGTCACATCTACCAGTCTACTCTTCCCATGTCACGGTGGTGGGCGTGTGCATTATTCAAGCCCAGCAGATTCTTTTCGTAGATTCCTTTGGGGCCTGTCTAGGAAGAAGCAAGCAGGACCAAAGCTATCTGAAGTTTTACCATCCATGCATTTTCTATGCATATGGAGACCCATATATTCCCAGTTTCCCTTCATCTGGAAGTCTAGCCTATTCAGCAGCTGTGGCTCCTGGTAGATAACACACTCCATCTCCACTTTCATCCACCCCTTCGCTTTTTCTCTCTCCTACTGCCCTCACAACTGATGTCCACCCCCTGTCCATGCCCACCCCCAACATTCGTCTCTGGCTGAGACTTGCTGACATCACAAACAACACTGCAACCATTGCCTATTCTACACTACGTCCCCTTCTTCCAGTCAGGAGACCCCAGACCCTTCTTCATTCTCCCACAAGGAAAGAAGGCCCATGTTTCTAAACCCTTCCATCTTGCCTGTCCTCTTCCTGGAATCTGATGGCATCCTTTTTTCAGAGTTTGATGGCGTCCTCTTTCTGATGTCTGATGGCGTCCTCTTCCTGGAGTCTGATGGTATCCTCTTCCTAAAGTCCTCTACCCAGAATCTGATGGCATCCTGTACCCGGAGTCAGACTACATGCTCTTACCAAGCGACACCATTCTTCCTTGATTTACCTATACATAGCGTCTAACCCTGATTTCTCAGCTCACAACCTTAATTACCTCAGTTTGTTTCTACACACATCTTAGTTTCACACTTTTTCTCTCGGTCTCTTAAATTTTATTATACTGTTTGTGTCTATTATTCAATGGAATACACATAGCTCTTATATAAATTTAACTAAGATCCAGCTTGTAATTTTGAATGTGTGTGTATGTACAGTACTCAGTATGCAATCCTTGGAACTCATTCTGGTTACTTTCATGGTTGTACCTTCTTAATGCCATCTCACCCTTTCAATGGTTATTCTAGCACACACTGTTCTTTTAATTCAGGAATGATGTTCCGTTTCTCCACCTTATGTTTATGTTGAACATCCATTCCACTGCCCCCTTGAATATTCTGGTACTGTACTGTCTTTTTTCTCAGCACTGTCTTCTGGTCTTTCTTCTTGATTTTAAGCTGTCTTTAAATCTTTTACTAGTGTCATTACGTCTTCTGTGTGTCATTAAGTGTAGACATGCCTTTTGGGTTGATTTACTAATACCAGTGTCCATCCCTAACAACCTTTCATCGTTTTTATTATTGTCCTGGTCTCTGTTGAATACTGGCGAGCCTACGCACGTTGACTCTCTCACACCAACACTTCTTCCTGTATCGAAACGCGGCTAAAGGGAAAGATCACAGATCACATGAAGTTACAACCCTGACCAACATGCATTCAGAGCAGGATACTTCTACCTCTTACAGCTCATAGACTGCTACAACATGGCCTTGGATATCATGGAAGACTAGTACAGTTGATTCTTGAGATATGTTAGCAAGGGAACTCATAAAAGAATGTTAACGGAAAAGGGTAGAGATAAGCAAAATGAACAGAATAAGACTCTTACCTGTAGGATCCATATACTATACAGAGAAAAAGTCACAATTACATTTCTGAAAACAAATACTGTAATCCAATCCACACATACATTAAATTATATAGCCAATAAATTTATATAACTTGTAAGTAGATATGATCACTCCTGTAGGTAAACATCTTTTTAACTCGCAAGCAACAGCAAAAATGTGGGAGTAAGTACAATAATGGTCAAAGAGCACACCAACATGGAAAGACAATGAATCAAACACAAAAATTATGTGGAAAAATAAAATCACAGTTCTGAGAGGTCCTGCCACATGATCACAAGAAGAAAAAAGCACTTGGCCAAGATATATTCAACTATTACACACAGAGAACACACTAACGTGATGCATCAAATGAACAAATCCACAAGGGCCGTGACGAGGATTCGAACCTGCATCCAGGAGCATTCCAGACACTGCCTTAATCGACTGAGCTACGACAGGGTAAACAGAGTTGAAACCGAAATTCTGCTTAACTTACTGGATCCTGTAGCCTCTCCGAGGCACAAACCAGAATTTTACACAACTCCCCCCTGCACCCGAGTTTGAATCCTCGTCACGGCCCTTGTGGATTTGTTCATATTCAACTATAATAGGATAATGTCCGAATCAGGAGAGAAAAAAAAAGTGTCAAACTATTACACCATTTATATTTTATACTGTATTCAAATAAAGAAATGCTGTAGTTGGAGAATTAAATAAAACAGTTTTATTACTACAGTACTGTATTTACTTCTATGGTTCTAGTCTTGCTATTACTAGAACTATATAAAATTCTTGTCCAAAGATATTTTTGAAAATTTAAAGCTGTCACAAGAAAGCATTCTCTAGATTTTGCATGAACATCACAAATTTTGAAGAAAATAATTCAGTGAAAACAATAAAACATTCCTTTCAAGGATGATTAACAAAAAGTGAACATAGCAAATGTACAAGTAACAGGAACATTAGCCTACTAAATGCAGTGGACGGCTAGTGAGAAAGAAAGCAAGAAACCTTATATGGCATACAAACATGGCATTTATGCACTTTAAGAAAGGAATATGACAAGCAGTGCACGAACAGTGCATGTCTTTAGAGAATTATCACACAAGGAGTTGGCAGAATGTTATTAAATGATGTAAAGAGCTTTTATTCAGGATGAACATTACTTACCAGTTAATGGTACAATGAATGTCTTCTTTGAGAATAATTTAGATGTGCCAAGGTTGTGCACTGTTTACAAGATTGTTCAATGTAAATACGATGAAGTCATGAGTGAAGTCAAGGCAAGAAAACTAGAGAAGGGAAGTGAAATTAGTGTGTGATTGTAATACAACAGAGTACTGAATCTATACAATTATATGTAAGCTAATGTAGATTATATAGTCCTTCTTGCAGGAAATGACAGATATATGTAACTCAGTTGAATGTTTTGTTGATGTATTTGAGAGCAAAATGATAAGAAGTGAATGTGGGTAAAAGTTAAGCCATGTGATTGATAGGAGATGACTTTCCCTTCTTCACTTTTCCTCTTGAAAGTAAAGCAACAAATGCAAATGGAGTAATGTATGCTTAGAATTAAGTATACACCTAAATGTGCATCAATAGTGAGGTCTATACCAGAGGTGGGGGTACCTTTTGCCATACAAAGATCCTATTTCACTTAGCAAAGATTTTATAAGGGTGCACACATTGAATTATACGATATGTACAATAACATATGTCACATGCTTACAGATCAAGTTTTAGTAATTAAAATGCTTTCTAAGACAGCACCAAGTTCCATACAAAGTCACAGGTTTCCCACCCTTGATACAGTATATACAGTATCACCTTGGAAATTAATTAGACAATTAAATACTGTGATCTAATCTTTGCACTGAGAAAGATTGCTTGCATACTCTTAAATGTTAGATGTTAATTGGATAGGATCTGGTGACCCTATGTAAAGATATAAGTTGTGCATTTTGGGAAGAGATAGGTTCAGTAATGGCAAATGTCCTTTCTTCACTAACCACAGAGGTGGTCTGGTCTTCCCGTCTCAAATGCCTTATTGTTTCAGCATTTTTTGGCAATAAGCATTCTGATACATCAAAGCTCTGTTACAGCCCTGCTCCTGTGCCAGCTAAGTCCACTACGGGCTCACCTTTTCCCTGCCCGAAACACTTTGCGTAATAGTGGCTTTAGGCATTGTATGTACTAGATCTATAAATCCACCAATATTTGTATCTCAACTTGTATGTACTTTACTTGAATAAACATTTGATTTGATTTGATTTATTTTGACCATAGCTCGTGCTACTTGGAACCTTCCTTTCCGAGTAGCTGAATCTTAAACAACAACAAATCAAAGCACCATAGGTCAATCTGGCAAGGCCTGCTCCACAAACCGGCTCACCATAACTGTATGTGTATACTGTGCATGTGAAACTGTTTACTAAAACTAGTTTACCCTCTTGTCTACACTTCAGGTTGGAGTGCATTTGAGGATACAGACCATAGATATCCACTTCAACTCTGACTAGTTAAGGGAGAGCTCTACAGAGCAGTTAGTGTCATTCTCAACTCACAATCGGGAATCCCGGGGTTCGAATCCCAGATAGAACAGAACTAGTTAGACACATTTCCTTTCACCTAATGTGTCTGTTCACCAAGTTTTTTTTTTTTTTTTTTTTTTTTTTTTTTTTTAGATATATACAAGAGTTGTTACATTCTTGTACAGCCACTAGTACGCATAGTGTTTCGGGCAGATTCCTGGAATACGATCCCCGCCGCGAAGAATCGTTTTCACAACCAAGTACCCATTTTACTGTTGCGTTAAACAGAGGCTACAGTTAAGGATTTGCGCCCAGTAAATCCTTCCCAGCCAGGATACGAACCCATGACAAAGCGCTCGTGGAACGCCAGGTGAGTGTCTTACCACTACACCACGGAGACTGTGAAGTAGAAGATGAAGTAGCAAATAGGTACCCGGGAGTTTGTCAACTGTTGTGGATATACATCCTTGGAAGGGTCAGTAGTTCAACCTTGGTGAGACCTCGATATAAGCCTAATGTAAATACTGTACCTACACAGACTGCCTCTCCTCAACTAAATGAAGTAAACAAGTGAATTGTATTTCCTAAATATCACCCAAATGGTGAAACAAAGATTCTTCATGGCATTGCTGAATGAGAGCAAACACATTTAATTATTGTAAGTGTTATCTACTCATGTCAATATCTATAACAATTTCATTCCAGAGATCCAGTGCACCTAGTCTAGATATTTACATGTGCATGGTAGATTAATTATCAAGTACTGGACACCAGCGTTGAAGGTTATCCAATTTGTTTTCCATGGTTGCTATAATGCAAGCAAGACAGCATTAATTATCAATTGCCATACTTGGCAACTACACTGTTAAGCCAGTCTTTCCACTAGACTGGCTTTAGATTTAATTACTAGATTTAATAACAATTTTTATACACATATTTAAAAACTAATATTAAGATTTCCCTGAACCTTGAATAATCTGCAATCCTAAAATTCCTAAAAACCTTCGAGAATCACATCCCACTACTGTTATGTAATTGTAACTAATACAAAGCCGTACATACAGTAGTACCGAGACCTTCCACAAGGTCAAGTGAGAAAAACAAGACATGGGACAACTTTGTGCATAATCATTACAATGATAAGGCTCCTCTTTCATAATTTAGCAAATCACAAAGAGACAGGGTTTCACTTTCTTGTCTGGTTCAATGCAAGAGCAATGCATATTCTTTGCTCGTAAGAGACAGTACTACACGAAACTACTAGCGGTACCTAACTGAGGTCATGACAATATCTGCAATTTCCATTAAGATACAGCTTTGTGTTAATTTACAAATCACTGCAAAAACATTCGTATCCAACCAACTATATGTAGCACAATTATGAAAATCAAAAGCTGTTTTTACAATGCTGAAATAAGAAGATAACTTTTTATGTGAAATGAAAGTGGGTGATAAATTTTAATCTTGGAACAGTTATAAACAAAATAAAAGTCTGGGCAAAATAAGTTCTGGGTAACAGTATTCAGGGAAGGAAAGGGATGGCCAGGAAGAATAAAACTGGAGAAGATACAATACAGTTAGAGGAAAGGAGCCGGTTGGCCGAGCGGACAGCACGCTGGACTTGTGATCCTGTGGTCCCGGGGTCGATCCCGGGCGCCGGCGAGAAACAACGGGCAGAGTTTCTTTCACCCTATGCCCCTGTTACCTAGCAGTAAAATAGGTACCTGGGTGTTAGTCAGCTGTCACGGGCTGCTTACTGGGGGTGGAGGCCTGGTCGAGGAACGGGCCGCGGGGACACTAAAAAGCCCCGAAATCATCTCGAGATAACCTCAAGATAACCAAGATGGTGTCCCATAATTCGTGACAGGAAGCCTCTTTGGCTAATTTCCTAATATGTTCAGCTTTTTATTTATTTTTTTTACTATTCTCCTGTCTTGTAGTAAATACTGAACTGTTAAAAGTTACTATTTAGTTTTTTACAAAGTTTTTATTTTAATAGTGTAACCAATTTAGTAGTTCAGTTAGATCATTTTCTTCCCGAGATATTTGTGGCTTATTGTAAACTGATTTGTCCTGGCCATGTGGTGTCTCCCTGTGATCATGTGGCAGGATCTCTCAGTACTCAAGGGAGTGTTTTAATAACATTCCTTTAGCCATTTCAAAATTTTTAAGCTGAAAAGATGTCTTATTAGGTAGAGAAATCAAGGTAAACCGTGAAGGTAAAAAAAATGAGGTATATTAGCATGCAAGAAAAGGTTAAATAGATTTAAATAAGTGAGCAGGTCTAGGAGTGCAAAGTGAGAAATGCATCTGATGACAATGGGTCAAAGTTAAAAATATTCTTGAAATCAAAGCATATGTTAGATAAAGCTGCTTATAAATAGTTTATCCAGTAGCATAATGTGGCATATTTGTAGTGTTTGCATTGTACTCCTTACAGTACTGAATATCCATATATCTATGAAGATTAAAGATTTATGCAGATTAATGATTAAACAAACAAAACTAGTTTTTCTTCTTCCTAAAATTTTTATCTTTTCCTTCCCTATTAAACCATCAGGTACTATGTATTTAAAATGCATTGTTTATATATAATTTTGTTGTCTAAATATGAGCAATAACGTATTCTATTATTTGGGGCCAAAACAAAAATTATAATATAGAAAAATTACAAAACACTTGGTGGACTTGAATTTTTGTAAAAGAGAACAGGTCCTGTCTCAATAAATTCATACAGGCAAGGTGCTACTGCATATCTTACTGTTGGCGATATGCTACATAGTCTCCTGAGCTTGGCACCTTCTTTTGATAATTACTTACTTACTGTATATGCATATGTAAACTACATTACCTACGTACTGAGAAGAAATTGTGACAAGTTGGTGTGCGTCGACTTCGAAGTGTACCGATATGAAGAAACCCCTTGTAAGCTGAATCCAAGATAGCTTCCTTCAATCAGATGCAAATTAAAATAATTTCCACTTCTAAATTTGTTTAGGATTTCTATTTTAATGTTTGGCTACAAAAATACCTTCTGTACACATGCGGTGCATCATTGGTGGCAATAATATAACTTGGATTACATGCAATAAATTGTAACACTAGGACACAAGTCACATCATACACAAGACTGACAAATTTAAAACCCACCTAACCTTATTCTACTTAACCTAAACTTACCTAACTTATCCAAAGCAAACAAACGTAACTCAACCGAGCCTAACACAATCTAACCTACAATATTCAAAGTTTTAACAATTAGAAAAAGAACTTTGTGAAAATGCTTGTGTTTGATTTGACTGGTTTGATTAAACCCATTAAAATTGGTTTAACTCACCAGCTAAAACCTAATATTATTAACACACAGGAGGCCCTTGAGTTTTATTATAAAACTAGGTAGAATTACCTTCACCCCCCTGAAAAATCCATGCATTTACACGTTATTTAGACCTGTTAGTGAGGTTAAGGTAGATTAACAAAATTATTAACTTGCTGTACTGTACTTGCAAAAGCTTAATGTTATGCGGGCAGGGTGTACTGCCCTCATACTCACAGGCATGGTAGTGACCGATATTTACACACTGGTAACAGCACAGGTGTGTATATACTGGTCCTTACCACCATTTACACACTGGTAACAGCACAGGTGTGTAAATACAGGTCCTTATCACCATTTACACACTGGTAACAGCACAGGTGTGTAAATACTGGTCCTTATTACCATTTACACACTGGTAACAGCACAGGTGTGTAAATACTGGTCCTTATCACCATTTACACACTGCTAACAGCACAGGGATGTAAATGCTGGTCCTTATCACCATTAATATACCCTCTTTCCTCCCTTCACCGAGATGCAGTTTAAAATTATTCGTGTGTGGCATTTAATACATTGCGAAACAGGGTTAGAGAATATAATATAAGGGGGGAGCAACCCCCCCCAAACTCAAACGTAGCTTAATATTTCGATGCTGACCTCCATCCTGTCACAAGTGAAGCATAATTCCAGGCCGAGTTAACGATATATCTCCTCAAGTGGCACTAACAGCAAAATGACAGCTTGCTCGGGGCGGCCAGCTGGTTGCTTGCGTGTAAACAATGCCAGGCTGACCAACCCTTCCCTCCACCTGCTGCCTCCTCATATCACACAATGCACCCTTTTCTACCCGTTTTGGGGCATATTAATACCTATATAATGGTAGATACTATTCTTTTTGGATCATTTTGATATGAAGGTTGTATAGATTGATTTAGATTTGATATTGTTAGGAAGTCTCCACAGTTTGTCTTTCTTAGATAAGAGGATGGATCGGTGTTGAAAACTTTAAGGGGACTCTCTTATAATTCTTGAAACTTGCTATTCTCGCGTTTATTGCATTATATACGGTATCTATTAACTCTATATCTTTACAATAGGAGCCAAATGTCAATAGCTCACTAACAATTGCAACATACAAAACAAATTTAGGATATATATGTCCTAAACTTATAACCAAATACAAAAGATTCAACTCATGACTCCAGCATATTGCGATAATATAAGTTAATGGAAGCTTCCCGTGTCTCCGTTGTAGAAAGAAGTGCTGGACCCTTGACAGGGCGACACCTGCGCTAGCCTGGCTTGACGCTTCCCTCCTAGCCAATTCATCCATCATCATCACTAGCCTGTATCAGTCCACACATGGATGAAGACAATTGCTCTCTTGTGTATCCACGCTTCCCTGCCTTGATCGAGTTTGTCTTGCCCTCTGGATGCCTATACACAATTATATGTATATATATACATATATTTTATGTATTCTCATTGATATATTCAGTTTAATAGCCTGTTTGTCCACTGCTCTCTTTGCTCTTCATCATTTCACAATTTCTAACTTTTATAATAATAATAATAATAATTTTTTATTTAGGCAAAGGTACATACATAAAGAGATTTTACAAAGTTTGTTGGCTTTATAGATAAAAGCTAGTACATACAATGCCTAAAGTCACTATTACGCAAAGCGTTTCGGGCAAAGCGTTTTTTACGTCGTGGGGGTGAAAACAAGGCAGTAGCAAATGGAAAAGAAAACGAGATAAATATATAGATAATTTCATTCATTTTATTTTAATTCCTTCCACACTACATACTGCAGCATCACATTATAACCAGCATACACTACTAAAGTAACGATACATATCTTTTAACAGGTCATTCATGGCACCGTGGTAGACCCTAATTTGTATTTATTTATTTATATATATACAAGAGTTCTTACATTCTTGTACAGCCAAGACATCTTGGTCGCCTCAGACCCAAGTGGATTTTCTATAATAATAATTTATTTCCAAGAAGGTACAATATGGGTTTGTAAGATTACATAATGGTATTTTTACATTATTTCAAAGCCACTAACACGTTAAGTGATTTCTTGTGAATAATAATTATAATAATTTTTTTGTTTATAACAAAACATTTACATTTGTTATATTGCATTATATACATACATGATACAGCATAGTATGAGTACATGGTATAGCATTGTATACATACATGGTACAGCATTGTATACATACATGGCACAGTTTGGTATGAATATGTACATACCTCAGTAGTGTATACAAACATACTTCTGCACGATATGAATACATATCTCAGCACTGTATACGTACACACATAGTACAGCATTGAATACATACAAGATATGAATATAAGTAGTACAACACTGTATACTTACATACTATAAATACATAGTACAACAATGTATACATATGCATGATATAAATACAAGTACAGCATTATATACATACATGGAAGAACCCTATAATACTGTGTATTGTAAAGGTGTGTACACATTCACAGTATAGGGATCTAAGACAGTATAAACATGCTTTGAAAATCACAACCAACATTCTCTATTCGTTTTCACTGCATGTAGCCCCTTTAGGAGCTAAAGCATGCATTTAATTTAATCAAGGACGTGTATACCATTAATCAAAATTCCAGTCGGCATCTCAGTAGGAACAGGAAAGGTACTTTAGGACGCAATAAACTATAGATTGTCATGGCCAAAAATTGTGTTTTGTTTTGTTCTTCCTAGAACACCTTCGGTTGAAATGAAAGCTAAAATGTTAATTTTGTCCTATTGTCGTACCTTGTTGGGAATTTAAACATCAGACAATGTGGGTATCTGAACTAGTTCATTTATCCATTATTCAGTATCAGGTTTTCACCAGAACGCGATCTGCCTATCATAAACGTTACATTTGTTTAGGTACTTCAGTAGGTCATGTAAGTTTATGTAAGTTTATGTAGTGTACACAATATAGCTAATCATCACTGGGTTAAGTTCAACATGGTTGGGTCTGGCTGGTAACACAATGGGTAACTTCACAAAAACCTTACTTTTGGCTAGGGGGGAACCTTGATAAACCTTTCAGAACTTCAGTCCCCGACAATGGGACTATTTTACCTGAGTTTTACATATATTCAACAATCCGAGGATTGTGGTCCCCTGAACCTATCATGGGCCTCTGTAACCTTCCGAACATACATAGGCTATCATAAGTGAGTTGTTTTTCTTTTAACTAAATCACGTGACTACGATGGCTATAGCATGGTTGGAATCCATCAAAATTGCACATTTTTAAATGAGTGTACTTCACAAACATAGGTCTAAGTTAAGGGTTCCGAAGAGGAAGGCAGCTGGGAACAGAAAAATCATTGATCAAGGCGGTACAAAACAAATCTACATTAATAACTTGTGCACTTTCCACGTGTACACGAACAGAGAGAGCGCCCCGGCCTAGTCTAGGTCAAGGAAGCCAGAGTATGTGTGTGGACACAACGAATTGCTTCCTACAGGTAAGTTGCTGACCTCTATAAACTGTGATTTAGCAAGCCTATTCAACACAAGATATAATTATTTTATATTTTGGTTTGGTGTTGTCTTATCAAGAGCCTACGGGTCATTAAGGCTACCATAATAGATTACTGACCAATTAATGTATTAATTGGTCAGTAATTAAATACATTAGGCTATTTAGTATATACATTAGGCTTCAATATAGTATACATTAGGCTTCAATATAGTATACATTAGGCTTCAATATAGTATACTTTAGGCTTCAATATAATTCCACGAACTAGCAGTCTCACTGTATCAGCCAATTACCAGAATCTAACCAAGTTGATACTTTTTGTTCCTTCTCACTATCGCCCCTCAATCAAGAACAGCACACCGATTATAGTTGCACGTGTAAAACCTTTGAATAATGGTGCTCAATAGATTATGGTTTAGAATTAATGAGCAAATGTCACCTGATATTAATGGTTTTACAATGGGTAAAGGTGTACACAGTCACATCACAACATCCATGGTGTTCAAAGGCTCCTCACCTCCTAAGTGAGGGATGAAACAGGAGCCTTTCACCGACTCCACGCCACCACCAACAGGTGGCGTTGTTTGCATTGCACCCAATATCTGGGAGTTGGAGTGCAGGTCCATAGATGGTGCCGAAATCGCCACTCCCTGCTCCAGCAACGGTGTCATACCATAACCGACGTCTTAGGAGGGCAGGAGTTGAACACCCTCCAGCTACGAATTCTGCGGTAAGCTCATGTAGCAGTTGTTATAGTGGTTGCCTGTGCTTGAGCGTGTGCCCAGCGATCATGGCAAGTGTTTATGTATGTAGGATATACATTTTTATTGTGGCAATGAGCTAAAATAGACGGTTAGAGATACGAGAACATGCTGGGGAAAGGTATATCCTCCCTCGCCAAAGGTGAAGTGCTGACTGATGCATTAGTGTTTAAAGAAATGTCGGATGGAGGAGTTTTATTTTCTGTGAATACATTTAATTGTTTTGTTAGGAAAACATTTATTATGGCATGGTGATGGATTTGTAGGTTCGTGTGGGAGAACTGCAACGTTTGTGTGGGAGAACTGCAACGTTTGTGTGGGAGAACTGCAACGTTTGTATGGGAGAACTGCAACGTTTGTGTGAGAGAACTGCAACGTTTGTGTGGGAGAACTGCAACGTTTGTGTGGGAGAACTGCAACGTTTGTGTGGGAGAACTGCAACGTTTGTGTGGGAGAACTGCAACGTTTGTGTGGGAGAACTGCAACGTTTGTGTGGGAGAACTGCAACGTTTGTGTGGGAGAACTGCAACGTTTGTGTGGGAGAACTGCAACGTGTGTGTGGGAGAACTGCAACGTTTGTATGGGAGAACTGCAACGTTCGTGTGGGAGAACTGCAACGTGTGTGTGGGAGAACTGCAACGTTTGTGTGGGAGAACTGCAACGTTTGTGTGGGAGAACTGCAACGTTCGTGTGGGAGAACTGCAACGTTTGTGTGGGAGAACTGCAACGTGTGTGTGGGAGAACTGCAACGTTTGTGTGGGAGAACTGCAACGTTTGTGTGGGAGAACTGCAACGTTTGTGTGGGAGAACTGCAACGTTTGTGTGGGAGAACTGCAACGTTCGTGTGGGAGAACTGCAACGTTTGTGTGGGAGAACTGCAACGTGTGTGTGGGAGAACTGCAACGTTTGTGTGGGAGAACTGCAACGTGTGTGTGGGAGAACTGCAACGTTTGTGTGGGAGAACTGCAACGTGTGTGTGGGAGAACTGCAACGTTCGTGTGGGAGAACTGCAACGTTTGTGTGGGAGAACTGCAACGTGTGTGTGGGAGAACTGCAACGTGTGTGTGGGAGAACTGCAACGTTTGTGTGGGAGAACTGCAACGTTTGTGTGGGAGAACTGCAACGTTTGTGTGGGAGAACTGCAACGTTCGTGTGGGAGAACTGCAACGTTCGTGTGGGAGAACTGCAACGTTTGTGTGGGAGAACTGCAACGTGTGTGTGGGAGAACTGCAACGTGTGTGTGGGAGAACTGCAACGTTTGTGTGGGAGAACTGCAACGTGTGTGTGGGAGAACTGCAACGTTTGTGTGGGAGAACTGCAACGTTCGTGTGGGAGAACTGCAACGTTCGTGTGGGAGAACTGCAACGTGTGTGTGGGAGAACTGCAACGTGTGTGTGGGAGAACTGCAACGTTCGTGTGGGAGAACTGCAACGTTTGTGTGGGAGAACTGCAACGTGTGTGTGGGAGAACTGCAACGTGTGTGTGGGAGAACTGCAACGTTTGTGTGGGAGAACTGCAACGTGTGTGTGGGAGAACTGCAACGTGTGTGTGGGAGAACTGCAACGTTTGTGTGGGAGAACTGCAACGTGTGTGTGGGAGAACTGCAACGTTTGTGTGGGAGAACTGCAACGTTTGTGTGGGAGAACTGCAACGTTTGTGTGGGAGAACTGCAACGTTCGTGTGGGAGAACTGCAACGTTCGTGTGGGAGAACTGCAACGTGTGTGTGGGAGAACTGCAACGTGTGTGTGGGAGAACTGCAACGTTTGTGTGGGAGAACTGCAACGTTCGTGTGGGAGAACTGCAACGTTCGTGTGGGAGAAGTAAGCGAGAGAACTTCGTACCGGAGGAGGAGGAGTATAAGCTGAACTGCACTTGGTGCGGGACTTGGAGTTGAGGAGTGGAACTCCATGGACGTAGTGAAACTTCAAGGAGTGTAGGGAGCAACACTATCTTGTGTGAAGCCGGTGGAGGAGCTTCACTGACCTTCAAGGAGGACTTCGTGTGTAGCTGATTGGAGGAACTGCAGGAGTACCTGACGTGATATTTTGAGGTCCCAGATCGATGATTGTACTAGGGGAAACCTCGAGTAATGGAACAGAGGATCTTATGGATACGTTGATACTTAAGGGAGTGCTTGATTGCGTTTTGGCATGAAAGGCGCAGAGCAACGTGAGAGATTGATGCTTTTTGTAGAGTAGGAAATATGTGAATATTTTTATTGTGCCATGTATCAATAGGCACAATAACACTCCATGTGCCATGGAGTGTTATCAGTTGGTAGCAGCCTAAGAGATGGCATTGTTTTATAACAAGTCCCGTATGTATATTGTGTATGTTCTTATGTATTAAATGTTATATTTGTTAGTGGGGTTTTGCTCTTGTCTTGGTGAGGCTTCCTGGCTAGAGAGAGAGAGAGACACGGCTATAGTGCTTATGTTCTTTCCCTCTGTTAATTCTATTATTGTTTGCTGGACTTCAGCGAGGGAAGATCTCCCCACATGGTTAAATTTTGGCCGGACTAAAATGTGTGTGTAACACAGAGCCGTGTTCCTCACCAGTTTGAGCGCGGCGCCCACTGAGGAAGGCAGACCTTCCTCAGTGGGCGAATATTCCAGAAACACACTGATGTTTCTGGAATATTCTGCTACGGGGGTTCCGCTTGCGCAGCCTGGAGGTGTCTTGAGGCCTGTTAGCACCTTCCATGCTAACTCTTGATAACACACATTACTTGCTATTTCAACTGGTTCAGTTCTTACTATATAAAAAGATTCAGTTCTTACCATTTACCATTTAAACAGGTTCAGTTCTTACGATATAAATAGGTTCGGTTCTTACTGTATAAAACAGGTTCAGTTCTTACTATATAAACAGGTTCAGTTCTTATTATATAAAAAGGTTCGGTTCTTACTATTTAAACACGTTCAGTGCTATTCTTTTTCTTTTTGCAGGGTATTCCTTCGCGGACCCTAAACATCGGGCTGGCCCACAAAGAAACAAGAAACATGTTTCTTGTTTCTGTTTTACGTAGGCGGAGTATGAGTATTTATGACTAGTACGTTCGCTTCAGTAAGATTATAGCCCCATGTGTTTAACAACTTCTGCGCTGTTAAATATCAGTTGAAATCCTATTGTTTTTGTAGCTGTGGACTGTGTTAGATAATGTTCCAGTGGCGGGTCAGGTATTTCTCCACAATGTTGACATTTCCTCTCATCCAACTCTTAATATTTAAAGAGGTTCAGTTCTCACTATTTCAACAGGTTCAGTGTTGTGGTCTCAGGATTGCTTATTTAGGCCTTGGCAAGGCTACGTTTATGAATAGGCTGTTTTTGTCTTTCTTATGTTCTGGGGGAATTCGAACAGTACGAAACGTAGAGATTTTGTTCATGGTACATAGTTCATATTTTGTACGAACCGACCATAGTAGCTATACGTACTATTACACACAGAAATCACAATAGCGTGATGCATCAAATGAACAAATCCACAAGAGCCGTGACGAGTTCGAATCCTCGTCACGGCCCTTGTGAATTTGTTTATACGTACTATCATATGTAGAGGGTGGAACTGTTCTATACTGACTTCATACTTGACGCCTTCGAGGGGTACTAGAACCATATACACCTTCACTGAGTGTAGGTTCTTATTCATGCTATGTAGCCTCATGAAGGTTCTTATTCATGCTATGTAGCCTCATGAAGGTTCTTATTCATGCTATGTAGCCTCATGAAGGTTCTTATTCATGCTATGTAGCCTCATGTAGGTTCTTATTCATACTATGTAGTTTCTTATTCATGTTACGTAGGTTTTTATTCATGCTATCCAGGTTCACGAAGGTTCTTATTCATGCTATGTAGCCTCATGAAGGTTCTTATTCATGCTATGTAGCCTCATGAAGGTTCTTATTCATGCTATGTAGGGTCATGTAGGTTCTTATTCATACTATGTGGGTTCATGTAGATTCTTTGCTATGTAGGGCTGCCTGTCACAAGCACTGCGGTCATCTTGCTCGTGTTATCGTTGCTTTTGGTTATCATTGTTCACAGTTATCACTATTCTCTGTGATCAGTTATTACTGATTTCAGTTATCATCGCTTCTCAGTTACCATTGTTCTCAGGTGTCAGTTTTTCAATCATCATTTTTCTCAGTTATAAGTGATTTTTGTTCTCAGTTATTTTTGCTGTTTTTAGTTATCATTGTTCTCAGTTATTTTTGCTGTTCTTAGTTATCATTGTTCTCAGTTATTTTTGCTGTTCTTAGATATCATGGTTCTCAATTATTTTTGCTGTTCTTAGTTATCATTGTTCTCAGTTATTTTTGCTGTTCTTAGTTATCATTGTTCTCGGTTATTTTTACTGTTCTTAGTTATCATTGTTCTCAGTTATTTTTACTGTTCTTAGTTATCATTGTTCTCAGTTATTTTTGCTGTTCTTAGTTATCATTGTTCTCAGTTATTTTTGCTGTTCTTAGTTATCATTGTTCTCAGTTATTTTTGCTGTTCTTAGATATCATGGTTCTCAATTATTTTTGCTGTTCTTAGTTATCATTGTTCTCAGTTATTTTTGCTGTTCTTAGTTATCATTGTTCTCGGTTATTTTTACTGTTCTTAGTTATCATTGTTCTCAGTTATTTTTACTGTTCTTAGTTATCATTGTTCTCAGTAATTTTTGCTGTTCTTAGTTATCATTATTCTCAGTTATAAGTTATCTTTATTTTTGCTGTTCTTAGTTATCATTGCTCATTCTTATAATTCGTGTCAGCTACCCCTGTTTCCAGTTATCCTTGTTATCAGTGTCACGGACCTTGGCGCCATCTATGATCCAGGTGCCGAACTACAGCAGTTGACTCTCCCATTAATCGCAGTATCCCATCTTTTAGTACGCCGTGCTGGAAGGTGACGACCAACCACGGACGAGAGATGGGAGTGAGTGAAGTCGGGACAGTGGAAGACCTGGGTCGACCTGAAGGTGCTAGCCAATGAGGCTAGGTGAACACTGTGGTTGGGGCGCTGTAGACTTCAGTTCTGGAAGGTGCTAGCCAGTGAGGCTAGGTGAACACTGTGGTTGGGGCGCTGTAGATTTCAGTTCTGGAAGGTGCTAGCCAGTGGGGCTAGTTGAGCTTAGCCGACTTTGCTGATTGAGCGTCCCAGCGAGTGTCCAAGATTTTCCAGCTATTGTTTCTCGCTTGGACATTTAGATATTTTAGGTGATACGTCTGTGTCAAGCGAGGCGACGTGGTGCATCGAAGACCTCATCAGAGGTACCTTGTGGCCGTCATTCCTGAAGCAGGCTAGCGTAAGGGCAAGCAACGCCGCCCCGGTTGACTCTCCATAGACTTGTATATATTATAATGGCGATAGGAAATATTAACGGGTTATTTTAAGTGTTATTCTTTTCATTTGCCTTAAAACATTACACTATATTCCCACCAAAATTAGGGTTCTCTGAACTTGAGTCAAATCATAGAGTTTAAAAAGAACCCGGTTACGAAGGGTTCGTAACCATCAGTTATCATTGCTCTCGGTTATTGATGAAAGCTATTATAGTCCTTTTTTTTAATGTTCTTAGTAATAATTGTTCTCAGTTATGATTGTTCTGATCATTTCCAAGTTACTATTGTTCTCAGTTATCACTATTTACGGTTATCATTGTTAAAACTTATCATTCTCATTACAAATGGTTCTGAATTATCATTCTCATGTAATATGATTTTGAGTTAGCATTATCCTCGGTAATCATTGTTCACAGTTATTATTATTAGTTATTGTTTTCAGTTATCACTTATCATTGTTCTGTTATAATTTCTCTCAGTTATCACTGTTCTCATTTATCATTCTCAGTTATCATCTTTCTCATTTGAGCTCAATTATCTTATTTTGAGTTATCTTTGTTCTCGTTTATCATTATTCTCAGTTATCATTATTCTCATTTTGCGTTGTTCTCAGGTATTATTATTCTTAGTTATTGTTGTTGTCAGTTATCATGGCTTTGTTATCAATGTTCTTTGTTTTCACTGTTCTTAATTATTTTTGTTGTAAATGTTCCTAGTTATCATTGATCTCAGTTATATCATTGTTCTTAGTTATCACCTTTCTCATTTATTTCTGTTCTCGATTATCAAAGTTGTCAGTCATCTTTGTTCTCAGCTATCATTATTCTCAGTTATCACTGTTGTCGGTTATCATTGCTCTCAGTTATTACTGATTGTTACCGCCGGAGGTGGCTAGTTTATTGTGCACCCCATACTCATCCTGTAAGCAGTAGCGCAAAAAGGATTACAGAGGGCACAAACAGTCTTTATCAAACCTCAACAGAGATTATTACATTAACAGTTTCATCTATCCTTCACACCTTATAATTATAATGTCAGTTTGTTACAGAGAATGTTCCATTTCAATAGCTATTTACACGGGGGAAGACAAAGGGCAGAGCCTGGTCGAGCTCCACCGGTGACACTACGTCACTTGACCAGACCACACACTAGAAGGTGAAGGGACGACGACGTTTCGGTCCGTCCTGGACCATTCTCAAGTCGATTGTGGTCCTGGACGGACCGAAACGTCGTCGTCCCTACACCTTCTAGTGTGTGGTCTGGTCAACATACTTTAACCACGTTATTGTGACTCATCG
Source organism: Procambarus clarkii (assembly GCF_040958095.1). Classification (NCBI taxonomy): domain Eukaryota; kingdom Metazoa; phylum Arthropoda; class Malacostraca; order Decapoda; family Cambaridae; genus Procambarus; species Procambarus clarkii. Next base: position 26,221,459 of record NC_091196.1, read on the forward strand.
CCTGCACTCCGTCACTGCTCTCTTTACTCTCGTCGCTGTACTCACTTTCCCTGGTGATAAAGTCGGCGCCTAACCCTCGTGTACGCCAGCCCCACGACACAGGGACCTCGCAGCACCTCTGGGGACTCACTAGGCTGCCTTCTTTACAGGGAAGGAGAAGGGCCTCAAAAACTTAAGGTATATTATATGAACAGTAGGAGTCTAAGAAACAAAATAAACGATTTAAATACTCTTGTCTACACAGAAAAAAACAGATAATATTGCACTTACCGAAACATGGATGAATGTAGAAAATAGAGAACTATTGGCTGAATATTAAATAAATGGATTTAAACTATTTTACACAGATAGATATATGAGACGAGTAGGGAGGAGTAGCCATATAAGTTAGGGAAAATTTGAAACTTAGTCTCAAAGAAGGAATCAAGCTGAGCTACACACTGAAACTATTTGGCTAGAATTAAACAAAAAAACAAATAATCTTATAATAGGAGTTATATACAGGCCACCAAACTTGGACAGAATGTAAGTAAAGCATCTATGGGTTGAAATATCTAGAGCATCTAGGTCTAGCAGAATTTGTCATGGTAACTAATTTTAGTAGAATAAACTGACTTAACAGAGCAGGGAATAATAAAGCAGAAGATTTTCTTGAATTAATTGACGATTGCTTCCTTAAGCAACACATTATGGAACCAACGTGTGGAAATAATATTTTAGACTTAGTGTTAACTAACAGGGAAATGCAAATTATGCCATCGAAATAGGGAGTGAGCTAGGGAACAGTGATCACAAAGAAATCAGATTTACCATAGATTGAAACAGATTTGTAAGAGAAAATTCCGTTAAAGTGCCAGATCTTTGAAAAGCTGATTTTAAGGATGTAAGAAATATTTGGGTGATATAGATTGGAAAGTTCTGGGCATTGGATGGGGAGCGTGGGGGCCGGTCTTAGAGACGTGAACCCAGCGATGGGGTGAAGTAAAAAGAGATTTCGATGCGGATTCAAAAATAACTAGACTTACAAATATTTTAAGCAAAGCACAGGAACGTAGTATACCATTCAAATCGAATAGATCGAATACTAATGACCCGAAATGGGTAACAAAGGATCTGAAGAACCTTATAGGTAGAAAGGTATGTGGGTGGAACCTTATAGGTATGTGGGTGGATCGAGGACAGATTGACTAGTTCAGCAGTTACCAGGGAGGATGTAATTGAGCAGTCTCGTTGGTGTAGTGGTAAGACACTCGCCTGGCGTTCCGCGAGCGCTATGTCATGGGTTCGTATCCTGGCCGGGGAGGATTTACTGGGCGCAATTCCTTAACTGTAGCCTCTGTTTAACGCAACAGTAAAATGTGTACTTGGATGAAAAAACGATTCTTCGCGGCAGGGGATCGTATTCCAGGGACCATAGGATTAAGGACTTGCCCGAAACGCTACGCGTACTAGTGGCTGTACAAGAATGTAACAACTCTTGTATATATCTCAAAAAAAAAAAAAAAAAAAGAGCTTGGCACAAAAGGATTAAGAATGGGAAAGTCAGTTTAGAACAAGAATTCGTACAACTAGTTAGAAATGTTAAAAAAAAGAGATAAGGAGGGCAAAACGAAACTATAAAGTTCGCATAGCAGGTCAAGCAACGACAAATCCTGAAGTTTTTTTCTGATATATTGAACAAGATTATGGAAAAGAAAGGTCCATTAAAAACTGAGACAGGTCAGTTAACTGATAATGACGAAGAGATGAGTAGTATTTTAAATAAATATTTTATCTCTGTATTTACTAAAGAAGAACTTACAATATGCCTTCAGCCGAAAAAGTCTATGTGGGTGGGAACGAGGACAGATTGACTAGTTCAGCAGTTACCAGGGAGGATGTAATTAAACAAATAGTGAAACTCAAGCCAAACAAATCAGCAGGGCCGGATGAAGTGTTTGCCAGGGTGCTTAAAGCATGCAAAGAGGAGCTTTGCGAGCCACTGTAAACCATATTTAATAAATCATTAGAGTCAGGCAGAGTGCCAGAGTCGTGGAAGATTGCTAATGTGGTACCAATTTTCAAGAAAGGAGATAGATCACTTGCGTCAAACTATCGGCCAATTAGCTTAACGTCCATTGTGGGAAAGTTATTTGAATCTATAATTGCAAATACCATTCCTCTTCATCTTGAAAAACATAAATTAATAAATGATTCACAACATGGTTTTACAATTGGCCGTTCATGTTTAACAAATTTTCATAATTTTATTCTAGCATAGTTGAGGCAGTTGATAGTGGTAAGGATTGTGATGTTGCGCACCTTGACTTTAGCAAAGCTTCTGATATAGTGCCACATAGAAGACCGATTAAAAAGATAGAGGTTCACGGTATTGGGGGTGCTATATTAAGATGGATTAGGGCATGGCTATACCAAAGGAAACAAAGAGTTAGTATCAATTGGGTTAAGTCAGAGTTGGGTAGTGTTGTAAGTGGAGTGCCTCAAGGCTGTCCTGAGACCTCATAATAAATATAAATGATTTAGGTTTGAGCAGCAATATTTGCAAATTTGCCGATGATACAAAAATCTGGAGGGGAATAAACACGAAAAAAAACCACTATCACTTCAAGACGATCTAAATAGGGGTTTGAAATGGCCAAAAGATTGGCAGGTGCAGTTTAATGCTGACAATGTAAGGTTTTGAGGTTAGGTAATGATGATAGAGTTACAAGATACGAGCTAGATGGTGTTGAGATTGTGAAGTCGGATTGTGAAAGGGCTCTGGGAGTTAAGATTAGTAAGAATTTAAAACCAAAAAATCAATGCATAAATGTTCGTAATAAGGTAAATAGGACACTGGGATTTATTAATCGAAGCGTTAGTAACAAGACGCCTGGTGTTGTTCTTCAGCTATATCTTGCTCTGGTTAGGCCCAATTTAGATTATGCAGTTCAGTTTTGTTCGCCGTATTATAGAATGGATATAAATTCACTAGAACGAGTCCAGCGTAGGATAACAAGGTTAATCCCCCAAATTAGAAACCTGTCCTATGAGGAAAGATTGACAAAGTTTAAATTACATTCTCTAGAAAGGCGAAGAATTAGGGGTGACATGATAGAGGTGCACAAGTGGATGAATGGGCATAACAAGGGGTTATTGGTAGTATGTTGCAAGTAGCAACTCAAGACAAAACACGATACAATGGTTATGAATTGGATAAGTTTTGATTTAGGAAAACCTGGGTAAATACTGGTTCGGCAACAGGGTTTTTGATTTGTGGAACCAATTACTGCATAACGTGGTGCAGGTGGGGTCCCTCGACTGTTTCAACGTGGGTTTGATATGTTTGATATGAGTGGGATTGAGTAGTTATAAATAAGAGCTGCCTCGTATGGGCTAATAGACCTTCTGCAGTTACCATTATTCTTATGATGATTGTTTCAAGCATAGGTTAAACCTATATATGAATGAGATTGGGTGGATATAAATAGGAATTGCCTCGTATGGGCCTATAGGCCTTCTGCAGTTACCTTTATTCTTATGTTTCTGTCCCCAGAGAGCGGGAGGTAGAGCGGCAGTTGTCAAGGAGTGGCAGGTGTCTATCTACCTCGGACACCTGGTTATCCAGCAATTCCTGTGATCATCAGGGCTCTGACCTGCGCCCAACACAGGCGAAGGAAATGACGTCTTGAAACATGAGGCTACGTTCCCTGATTTAATTTAATCTTTGTTTCTGTATTCAAATGGTCAGTACCCTACTGCCAGGCTTCCACATATAAAAGACGTGGCATAACCGCAATGAAGGTACATATAACGTATACTCGGGATGGGGTGCAACTATCTAGGGCTGGGGTTGTTGCCAGCTCGATGGAACCTGTTGTAGGTTTTTTTTTGGGCTTAAACAGTTAGTAGATAGTGGTATGGGAGTTGATATGGAGAAATGAGGTAAAAAGAACATAAGATAAGAATATAGGTAACTGCAGAAGGCCTATTGGCCCATACCAGGCAGCTCCTATTTAAAACCACTCAATCCCACTCATGTACATGTCCAACCACGTTTGAAACAAACAAAGAACCCCACCTCCAACACGTTACGTGGTAATTGGTTTAACAAATCAACAACCCTGTTGACCAGACCACACACTAGAAGGTGAAGGGACGACGACGTTTCGGTCCGTCCTGGACCATTCTCAAGTTGATTGTGATGAGGAATGTTGTTGTTGTTTAAGATTCGCTACTCAGAACTATAAGTTCCAGTGGCACGGGCTATGGTGAGCCCGTAAGTGGAGGCTTTTTGGAGCTATTATCATGTATCATTGCTGATACTAGAGATTTGGCGATGGATGGGGGTCTTCATGATGGTTTTCAGCCTGGGGGCTGGCTATACCAGTTATGGAGCTGGTGGGATTAGTGTGGACCTCTAGGTTTTCCGTTTTTTCTTTGCCTGCGACTTTGGCTGAGTGCTGTCGTTGGAGTTTGGTGACGTGGCCTCCATGAGGAAGTCTTGAACCGTGTAGGTGTCGTACTTGTGATGCGGCGGTGGAGCTCCTACTATGATTTCCTCGTCTGAGGAGTCCGTAACCTCCGTAGTGGGCGTTTTTGTCTTTCGCCTCGCAGCCTTAGGTAGGCTTAGGTGTCGTTGGTTGGTGGTTGTAGCTATTTCAGGAGCGCTGGTGGTGCTGTTATCGTTTGTAGACAGCACGTCTGCTAGCGCGGCAGCTGGTAGGAGTGTTGGGAGCTGGAGAAGGAATTACCTCTGTGTCGCCCGGGTCATGGGCGGTTCTGGAGTCGGTGTTGAAGTTGACCGCATGGTCGTCCTGGTGGTAGTCTCCGGAGTGGTAGAGGAGGCAGTGAGATTTACGCTAGTGGCTATGATGGGGGCCAGGCCATTGTCTATGTATAATGCGTTTAGTTCACTATGATAGCAATGTTATTGTTTCAGATTTAGCTACTCAGGACGAAGTGTCCATGTAGCACGGGCTATGGTGAGCCCGTAATTGATTTTGGTTATACATGATAACCTTTTTCCTGTGATATTTGGGTCTAAGTTTAAAATGGAGGAGTGGATTTCTCCTTTTTCCCTGTTTATTTATCGCTTCTATTTTAGTGCATGATGAGGAAGTAGATGCAGGCAATAAATAGGCAAGAGCGGTGAGGAGCAAAGTAAGATGTAGTAGAGTGAATAGTAGTAGGAATAAAAACTGCAGAGGGTCTATTGGCCATTACGAGGCAGCTCCTATTAAAACCATCGAATGAGAGGAGATAGTAATACGAATAAGAAGAGGATAGTAAGGGAACATAAAAGAAAAAACAAAGAACAGAAAAGGAGAGAGAGGAGAGAAAGAAAAGAAAAGAGAAAGAAAGATAAATGGAAGGGTAAGCTTATGTTGGGCGAGTTAGGAGTGAGGAACTAATACAGAGATTCAGGACAGCCATTGAATTAGTTAGGAGCAAGGAAGGAATCCCGATCATATGTGGAATTCTTCAATTGGGAAATCTATGGCCCCTGGGGAGGGTTACCTTGCTTTGCGGCTACTTTTTCTTTCAAAGGTTCACATTTCATTGTGATAAACAATGGACCTGCAAGTTCCTATTTGCACTGTTCTGCTTTCTTCAAATTCATCCAAGGGTTCTCGTCTAATGACACTTTTAAGGGACCTACTTGTTAACTCAAGATTCCGTTCAACATCGTCTTTATTTACAGTAACCTTTGCAAGGGCGTCATCTTTATCATGTTCCTGCAGGCCAATGTGAGAAGGAATCCTCAACATTTTGTTATTTACCCTCTTATTAAGTATTCTTATATATCTATCTTGAGGTTATCTTGAGATGATTTCGGGGCTTTAGTGTCCCCGCGGCCCGGTCCTCGACCAGGCCTCCACCCCCAGGAAGCAGCCCGTGACAGCTGACTAACTCCCAGGTACCTATTTACTGCTAGGTAACAGGGGCATTCAGGGTGAAAGAAACTTTGCCCATTTGTTTCTACCTCGTGCGGGAATCGAACCCGCGCCACAGAATCACGAGTCCTGCGCGCTATCCACCAGGCTACGAGGCCCCCCCTATGTCTGACTTCGGAGACATGCGCATTATTACTTGATTGTAAACTGTTTATTGCTAGTAGTGAGGAAAGGGAGTCAGAGATAATTAATGCTGTCTACTTCAGTGTTGTCAATAATGTTGAGTGCTACCAGTTCAGCTTACAAGGTGGAGGACCAGTTACTAACTCGTATATTCATTTCAATTGTGCTTCCATCTGCTTGATGGAACAGCACTTCCTTTCCTCCCTGTAGCTATATTGAGTGATCCGTCAGTGTTTATAGTCTGTGCGATGTTGTTGTAATAATTATTTTCAGTTATCATTGTTCTCGGTTATTAATCTGTTATCATTATCTCAGTTATCAATATTCTGCTATCACTTTTTTTAAGTTATCCTTAGTCTCAATTATTTTTGTTCTCAGTTATCACTTATCATTCTATTCAGTTATCATTCTTCTCAGTTATTATTGTTCTCAGTTATAAGTATTCTAAGCTATCATTAGTCTCAGTTATCATGAGTTATTTATTTCTGTTCTCAGTTATGGGTTACGATTATTTCCAGTTATCTTCTGGGTTACCATTATTCCCCAGTTATCATTCTTATTTATCATTGTTCTCATGTATCAGTGCCCATAGATGCCAGTAAATCATTCATAGCTATCATTGTTCTAAGTTCTCAGTTATCATTACTTGTAATTGCCACTCTTCTCAGTTATCAGTGTTCTAAATTATCAGTGAGCTTTGTTATTTTTGTTCTCACCTATCATTGTCAATTAACATAGTTTATTGTTATCATTGTTCTCAGTTATTATTATCAGTTATCATTGCTTTCGGTTATGTTTTCATTTGTTACCATTGCTCTGAGTTATAATTTTCTGTTATTATTGTTATCAGTTATTATTATTCTCAGTTATTATTGTTCTCAGTCATCATTGTTCTGATCATTGTTGTCAGTTATCATCATTCTCAGTTTTCCTTATTCTCAGTTATCATTATTCTCATCGTTGATCTCGGGTATTATTGTTCTTAGATAAAAAAAAAATTAGTTTATCATTGTTCTCAGTTATCATTGCTTCGTTATTTATTGTTTTTACCACAGACGTGGCCACACATTTACAATGCTAACCAGAAAACATATATTTTCTTCTGTCCTCCATGGACAGGGTGAGAGATCTGTTAAACATATAGTTCAGTGATTGTTGAACAATCAACCACAGAAGGTGATTGTAGTGCTTTTAAAATGCTAATCTAACGTACGGACATAAATACTAAAGTACACAAGTGTGTATTTGTGTACATGCATAACAAGAGGTGTGTAGAGATCTCGCGGCTGAGTTGATAGTGCTCCGGAGTCGTAGTCCCAAGGGCCCGGGTTCGATTCCCGGTCGAGGCAGAAACAAGTGGGCAGAGTTTCTTTCATCTGATGCACCTATTTACATAGCAGTAAATGGGTACCTAGGAGTTAGACAGCTGTTACGGGCTGCTTCCTGGGGATGTGTGTGTGTTTTAGAATTATATGTATAGGCATCATAATAGGGGGAAAAGATATTTAGTTAGAAAGGTGGGGTCCAAGAGCTAATAGCTCGATTCTGCAGGCACAAATATTAAATATAAACAGTATTTATTATAAAACTTACTACATAAACAGTATTCGTGGTGTCTGATATAAGAAAACTAGCCTCACAAGATTGCCACTTGCTTAGCTAAAGAACTATGGGATTCAGCTCCTGGACCCAATCATGTGCCTCTGTAACCCTTGCCACTACCGCCAACGGGATGGGTATGGGGTGCATAGTAAATAAATGATGTGAAATTTTACATTTTTTTTTATTTTTACATGCAAGCATGCTTATAAGTACAATAAAAGGAAACAGTTACATCATAAAACAGAACAAAAAGTCAAGCACAAACGGGCAAAACTAAGGAACAAAAGTACTAAACACAATAACGCCGGCCGGAAGGACCGATCACAAAACAAACAATAATTACAAACAGAATACAATAATTAAGTGAAACAGCAGAATACAAAACAGAAATAACACACCAAAACCTGAAACATACAGAACAAGGCTGCCAGCACCGCACACACACGCAGAGGCACCAACATAAAAACAAAAAAGTAAATAATAAATAACTAACAATACAACAACATAATTATACAATAAACAAAAGGAAAAGCTCAACGGCAAAACTCGACAAAAAGCATAAACCCAGACCAGGTCACGCCAACAGCCTGAAGGGCACTCAACACCACACAAACAAGCGCACAAACAGCATCATACAACCATAAAACCACAAAGCATAACATAAGAACATGACACACACAAACCAAACCCCGGACCGCACAGGAACCGGACACATGCACACAAGCCACACAAAAAACCCACAACCCCAAACCGGAGCACGCAGGAACCGGGAAACAAACCCGCCCCACCCACCCACTCACACACACCCGACCCGCACCCCACACCCATGCACACTAATGGAAACAACCCACAACACACAAAGGAATCACGAGTGAGGAACACATTCCTCAGAGACAAGACCATACGTCTCCGCAGCCCAGGGATACCGTCGCTTGTAGGCCTCCCAAATCATATATTCCCTCTCGGAAGGGGGACAATCCCCCTGCCGCCGCGGGCCCTTCATAAACTCGGGAACCACCAGATCAGGTGGAAACGGCCACTCCTTAAGCTCACTGACGCAAGTCGCTAACGAGGCTGGGGAGCGCAACCCACGTCCTTCGAGGTAGCAGACGACACCGCTGAAGCGTACGAGGGCTGCCGAGACGGCCGCGTCGCCGTACGCACAGGAGCAGGGGACAATCGACGAGATGGCAACTCCACCGAGACCGCAGGAGACACTGAAGAGACGGCCGGAGAAAGAAGAGGCGTCGAGACCGCAGCCGATGAAACGGGGCCGAGGAAGGGGTTACAGAACCCCCAGAACGAGCAGTCTTTTTCAACACCATCACCAGGCCACCCCGCTCACCGCGAACCTCGGCAGGGGGAACCACCCCCATGAAGAACCGGAGCCATCCGATGCAGGCGACGCACCCGAAGCAGGAACCTCAGTCACCATATCTGCAGTGGAGGCCGAAACACTGGCACGGGCATCCTCAGGCAAATGCACCTCTGCCGTCACCGTAGTACGCAACATAACCGGAGCCACCCCTCCGTCGCCGGCAGATTCACAAGCGACGAAGTCGCCAACATCTGTCCATGCTGAAGACGAACGCCGGGAACGCTTAGGCTCGGGCCGTACATCATCCGACCCGGAGGCAGACTCCGAGACACGCGCAACACAAGCCGGGCGAACCGATGCACGTCGCAGAACGGCAGCATCCTCAACCACATGGGGCACCAGGCCAGGCACAGGAGGAAGCGCCGGATCCACCCCATCACCCAGCACAGCCGGAACAGACGGCGAGGGTGCAGGGACAGGGTCAGACGCAGCAGAGGACGAACTGGAAGACAGGGGAATCGAGCAGCAGGCAGTCTGAAGAACCCCAGGGACACAAGTCGGAGCAGGACGATCACCCTGCGACGCCACCACCTCTTTAGGAGAGGCGACAACAACAGGGGGCGCACCAGGCAGGCAGAGACACACCCGCCCTCAACCGGCCAAATTGGTAAACACCACCAACATCCAGAGCGCCGATTCACCACGTCCTTCCCCTACCGAAGCTAGGGCTAGACTCTCAGAAATTTTACATAGTACATTAATGTTTATTTACAAATGTTGAAATGCTATTCAGTCTAGCTTACACATATCCTGTATACGCATACATACATATATTTATATACACATAGATATTTATGTCTCTCCTACTTTGACAGAGTAAGATAGCTGCTATATAAACTAGTGTGTTATTAAGCGCTTAACCACTGAAGGTGATTAAGATGCTTCCACAAGCTCAGGTTATAGTTACATCACATACATTGTATAACTGATGCATTACATAGTCAATCTTAAGTACAAGACTAGTATATAATCAAGAGTTAAAGTATTCATATAGTAGTTACAGAGTTCAGCATACCTCAACCCAGGAGGGCGAAAGTCAGTCAATATAGGATCTTCTACAATATAATGTTCAAGGGAGTGCATGTTTTCTCTTTCACAAAATGACATTACTTCGTTAAGACTGTTTCCACTTATTATTGTTCTCAGTTATCATTGTTCACAGTTAATAATTGTTCTTAGTTATTACTGCTATGTTATCATTGCGCTGTCATGTATAGTTTTCAGTTATTATTGTACTATGTTATTATTGTGCTCAGTTACCATTATTCTCATTTATCAATAATCTTAGTTATCATTGTTTGTCTAATGTTCTCAGTTTATCAATGTCCTCAGTTGCTCTCACTTATAATTGATGTCAGTTATCATTGTTCTAAATTACCATTATCAGTTACATTGCTTTGTTATTATTGTTCTCAGTTATCGTTGCCCTCATTTATCATTCATCGCAGTTATCACTGTTTTTAGTTATCATTGCTCTCTTTTATTATTCTCAGTAATTATTCTGATCAGTTTTAATGTGCTCAGTTATCACTCTTCTCTGTTGTAATTCCTCTCATTTATCATTGCTCTCAGTTATTATTTTTTTTCAGTTTTCCGTGTTCTCACTTTTCTTTGTTATTAATTATCAATTTTCTCAGTTATCAATTTTCTGAGTTACAACTGGTTTCAATTACATGTGATTATTGTTATCAATATTGTTCGTGTTATAATTATCATCACTCTAATATTTATTGTTTATTCAGCTCCAATTAATGAGTACACAGGCCGGAGGGTACTCTAGGGTGAGGCTCCGAGGGTACTCTAGGGTGAGGCTCCGAGGGTACTCTAGGGTGAGGCTCCGAGGGTACTCTAGGGTGAGGCCCCGAGGGTACTCTAGGGTGAGGCCCCGAGGGTACACTAGGGTGAGGCCCCGAGGGTACTCTAGGGTGAGGCCCCGAGGGTACACTAGGGTGAGGCCCCGAGGGTACTCTAGGGTGAGGCCCCGAGGGTACTCTAGGGTGAGGCCCCGAGGGTACTCTAGGGTGAGGCCCGGAGGGTACTCTAGGGTGAGGCCCCGAGGGTACTCTAGGGTGAGGCCCCGAGGGTACTCTAGGGTGAGGGCCCCGAGGGTACTCTAGGGAGAGGCCCCGAGGGTACTCTAGGGTGAGGGCCCCGAGGGTACTCTAGGGTGAGGGCCCCGAGGGTACTCTAGGGTGAGGCCCCGAGGGTACTCTAGGGTAAGGCCCCGAGGGTACTCTAGGTGAGGCCCCGAGGGTACTCTAGGGAGAGGCCCCGAGGGTACTCTAGGGTAAGGCCCCGAGGGTACTCTAGGGTGAGGCCCCGAGGGTACTCTAGGGTAAGGCCCCGAGGGTACTCTAGGGTGAGGGCCCCGAGGGTACTCTAGGGTGAGGCCCCGAGGGTACTCTAGGGAGAGGCCCCGAGGGTACTCTAGGGTAAGGCCCCGAGGGTACTCTAGGGTGAGGGCCCCGAGGGTACTCTAGGTGAGGCCCCGAGGGTACTCTAGGGTGAGGCCCCGAGGGTACTCTAGGGTGAGGAACCCGAGGGTACTCTAGGTGAGGCCCCGAGGGTACTCTAGGGTGAGGCCCCGAGGGTCTAAGGCAGAGCTCAAGGCAAGGTGCAGGCGGCCATCTTTAACTTCCTGCATTTCTCAACACTTGCGAGCAGGGGCGCGTTAAGGGCACAGAGCACTATATAGTGCTCGTGGTGTCTCTAGGTCATGTGTGGTACTCAGGTGTGTCTCTAGTTCATGTGTGGTGCTCAGGTGTGTCTCTAGGTCATGTGTGGTACTCAGGTGTGTCTCTAGGTCATGTGTGATGCTCAGATGTGTCTCTAGGTCATGTGTGGTGCTCAGGTGTGTCTCTAGGTCATGTGTGGTGCTCAGGTGTGTCTCTAGGTCATGTGTGGTGCTCAGGTGTGTCTCTAGGTCATGTGTGATGCTCAGGTGTGTCTCTAGGTCATGTGTGGTGCTCAGGTGTGTCTCTAGGTCATGTGTGGTGCTCAGGTGTGTCTCTAGGTCATGTGTGATGATGCTCATGTGTGTTTCTAGGTCATGTGTGATGCTCAGGTGTGTCTCTAGGTCATGTGTGATGCTCAGGTGTGTCTCTAGGTCACGTGTGATGATGCTCAGGTGTGTCTCTAGGTCATGTGTGATGCTCAGGTGTGTCTCTAGGTCATGTGTGGTGCTCAGGTGTGTCTCTAGGTCATGTGATCATGCTCAGGTGTGTCTCTAGATCATGTGTGATGCTCAGGTGTGTCTCTTGGTCATGTGTGATGTTCAGGTGTGTCTCTAGGTCATGTGTGGTGCTCAGGTGTGTCTCTTGGTCATGTGTGATGTTCAGGTGTGTCTCTAGGTCATGTGTGGTGCTCAGGTATGCCTCTAGGTCGTGTGTGGTGCTCAGGTGTGTCTCTAGGTCATGTGTGATGCTCAGGTGTGTCTCTAGGTCATGTGTGATGCTCAGGTGTGCCTCTAGGTCATGTGTGATGCTCAGGTGTGTCTCTAGGTCACGTGTGATGATGCTCAGGTGTGTCTCTAGGTCATGTGTGGTGCTCAGGTGTGTCTCTAGGTCATGTGTGGTGCTCAGGTGTGTCTCTAGGTCATGTGTGGTGCTCAGGTGTGCCTCTAGGTCATGTGTGATGCTCAGGTGTGTCTCTAGGTCACGTGTGATGATGCTCAGGTGTGTCTCTAGGTCATGTGTGGTGCTCAGGTGTGTCTCTAGGTCATGTGTGGTGCTCAGGTGTGTCTCTAGGTCATGTGTGATGCTCAGGTGTGTCTCTAGGTCACGTGTGATGATGCTCAGGTGTGTCTCTAGGTCATGTGTGGTGCTCAGGTGTGTCTCTAGGTCATATGTGGTGCTCAGGTGTGTCTCTAGGTCATGTGTGATGCTCAGGTGTGTCTCTAGGTCACGTGTGATGATGCTCAGGTGTGTCTCTAGGTCATGTGTGGTGCTCAGGTGTGTCTCTAGGTCATGTGTGGTGCTCAGGTGTGCCTCTAGGTCATGTGTGATGCTCAGGTGTGTCTCTAGGTCACGTGTGATGATGCTCAGGTGTGTCTCTAGGTCATGTGTGGTGCTCAGGTGTGTCTCTAGGTCATGTGTGGTGCTCAGGTGTGTCTCTAGGTCATGTGTGATGCTCAGGTGTGTCTCTAGGTCACGTGTGATGATGCTCAGGTGTGTCTCTAGGTCATGTGTGGTGCTCAGGTGTGTCTCTAGGTCATATGTGGTGCTCAGGTGTGTCTCTAGGTCATGTGTGATGCTCAGGTGTGTCTCTAGGTCACGTGTGATGATGCTCAGGTGTGTCTCTAGGTCATGTGTGGTGCTCAGGTGTGTCTCTAGGTCATGTGTGGTGCTCAGGTGTGCCTCTAGGTCATGTGCGGTGCTCAGGTATGCCTCTAGGTCATGTGTGGTGCTCAGGTGTGCCTCTAGGTCATGTGTGGTGCTCAGGTATGCCTCTAGGTCATGTGTGGTGCTCAGGTGTGTCTCGTGGTCATGTGTGATGCTCAGGTGTGTCTCTAGGTCATGTGTGATGCTCAGGTGTGTCTCTAGTTCATGTGTGTTGCTCAGGTTTGTCTCTAGGTCATGCGCGATGTTCAGGTGTGTCTCTAGAATCTAGATCATGTGTGGTGCTCAGGTGTGTCTCTAGGTCATGTGTGATGCTCAGGTGTGTCTCCAGGTCATGTGTGATGCTCAGGTGTGTCTCCAGGTCATGTGTGATGCTCAGGTGTGTCTCCAGGTCATGTGTGATGCTCAGGTGTGTCTCCAGGTCATGTGTGATGCCCAGGTGTGCCTCCAGGTCATGTGTGGTGCTCAGGTGTGTGTCTAGGTCATGTGTGATGCTCAGATGTGTCTCTAGGTCATGTGTGATGCTCAGGTGTGTCTCTAGGTCATGTGTGATGCTCAGGTGTGCCTCTAGGTCATGTGTGATGCTCAGGTGTGCCTCTAGGTCATGTGTGATGCTCAGGTGTGTCTCTAGGTCATGTGTGGTGCTCAGGTGTGTCTCTAGGTCATGTGTGGTGCTCAGGTGTGTCTCTAGGTCATGTGTGGTGCTCAGGTGTGTATCTAGGTCATGTGTGGTGCTCAGATGTGTCTCCAGGTCATGTGTGATGCTCAGGTGTGCCTCCAGGTCATGTGTGATGCTCAGGTGTGTCTCTAGGTCATGTGTGTGGTGCTCAGGTGTGTCTCTAGGTCATGTGTGGTGCTCAGGTGTACCTCCAGGTCATGCAGTCTAACCAAGAAACGTCATGTGAAGTTTAGAATTTATTTCGGCGTCGTTATGTCAAGTCATGAGTGCTTTAAATACAGTGATGGGTAGTGAGGTGCACCAGGTGGGGGGGTCTGGTGATGGCTGGCCGGCCGTGTCAAGGCAACAAGATACATTGTTTATACACTGGATAACTTTAGAGTCACCTGAATAAACTCAGGTTTGTAAACAACATTATTTTAGAAGAAATTACTGGTTTAATATTCTCTTCTTGGGATGTTTGGATTGTTTTAAGCGTAGGTTAGATATGTATAGATGAAATTTGGGTTGAATATTCTCGTAAGGATCAAGAGACCGCTCGCATTTTATCCATTTACGTATTCTTAAGAAATTGTTTGTCTGACCGAGCACCCACAGGTCTGACCGAGCACCCACAGGTGTGAACAAGCACCCACAGGCCTGACCGAGCACCCACAGGTGTGAACAAGCACCCACAGGTGTGAACAAGCACCCACAGGTCTGACCGAGCACCCACAGGTCTGACCAAGCACCCACAGGTGTGAACAAGCACCCACAGGTCTGATCAAGCACCCACAGGTCTGATCAAGCACCCACAGGTCTGCCCAAGCACCCACAGGTGTGAACAAGCACCCACAGGTCTGCCCAAGCACCCACAGGTCTGACCAAGCACCCACAGGTCTGCCCAAGCACCAACAGGTCTGACCGAGCACCCACAGGTGTGAACAAGCACCCACAGGTCTGACCAAGCACCCACAGGTCTGACCAAGCACCCACAGGTCTGACCAAGCACCCACAGGTCTGACCAAGCACCCACAGGTCTGACCAAGCACCCACAGGTCTGACCAAGCACCCACAGGTCTGCCCAAGCACCCACAGGTCTGACCAAGCACCCACAGGTCTGACCGAGCACCCACAGGTCTGACCAAGCACCCACAGGTGTGAACAAGCACCCACAGGTCTGATCAAGCACCCACAGGTCTGATCAAGCACCCACAGGTCTGCCCAAGCACCCACAGGTCTGACCAAGCACCCACAGGTCTGACCAAGCACCCACAGGTCTGACCAAGCACCCACAGGTCTGACCAAGCACCCACAGGTCTGACCAAGCACCCACAGGTCTGACCAAGCACCCACAGGTCTGACCAAGCACCCACAGGTCTGACCAAGCACCCACAGGTCTGCCCAAGCACCCACAGGTCTGACCAAGCACCCACAGGTCTGACCAAGCACCCACAGGTCTGACCAAGCACCCACAGGTCTGACCAAGCACCCACAGGTCTGACCAAGCACCCACAGGTGTGAACAAGCACCCACAGGTCTGACCAAGCACCCACAGGTCTGACCAAGCACCCACAGGTCTGACCAAGCACCCACAGGTCTGACCAAGCACCCACAGGTCTGACCAAGCACCCACAGGTCTGACCAAGCACCCACAGGTCTGCCCAAGCACCCACAGGTCTGACCAAGCACCCACAGGTCTGACCAAGCACCCACAGGTCTGCCCAAGCACCCACAGGTCTGATCAAGCACCCACAGGTCTGATCAAGCACCCACAGGTCTGCCCAAGCACCCACAGGTGTGAACAAGCACCCACAGGTCTGCCCAAGCACCCACAGGTCTGACCAAGCACCCACAGGTCTGCCCAAGCACCAACAGGTCTGACCGAGCACCCACAGGTGTGAACAAGCACCCACAGGTCTGACCAAGCACCCACAGGTCTGACCAAGCACCCACAGGTCTGACCAAGCACCCACAGGTCTGCCCAAGCACCCACAGGTCTGACCAAGCACCCACAGGTCTGACCAAGCACCCACAGGTCTGACCAAGCACCCACAGGTCTGACCAAGCACCCACAGGTCTGACCAAGCACCCACAGGTGTGAACAAGCACCCACAGGTCTGACCAAGCACCCACAGGTCTGACCAAGCACCCACAGGTCTGACCAAGCACCCACAGGTCTGACCAAGCACCCACAGGTCTGACCAAGCACCCACAGGTCTGACCAAGCACCCACAGGTCTGCCCAAGCACCCACAGGTCTGACCAAGCACCCACAGGTCTGACCAAGCACCCACAGGTCTGCCCAAGCACCCACAGGTCTGATCAAGCACCCACAGGTCTGATCAAGCACCCACAGGTCTGCCCAAGCACCCACAGGTGTGAACAAGCACCCACAGGTCTGCCCAAGCACCCACAGGTCTGACCAAGCACCCACAGGTCTGCCCAAGCACCAACAGGTCTGACCGAGCACCCACAGGTGTGAACAAGCACCCACAGGTCTGACCAAGCACCCACAGGTCTGACCAAGCACCCACAGGTCTGACCAAGCACCCACAGGTCTGACCAAGCACCCACAGGTCTGACCAAGCACCCACAGGTCTGCCCAAGCACCCACAGGTCTGACCAAGCACCCACAGGTCTGACCGAGCACCCACAGGTCTGACCAAGCACCCACAGGTGTGAACAAGCACCCACAGGTCTGATCAAGCACCCACAGGTCTGATCAAGCACCCACAGGTCTGCCCAAGCACCCACAGGTCTGACCAAGCACCCACAGGTCTGACCAAGCACCCACAGGTCTGCCCAAGCACCCACAGGTCTGCCCAAGCACCCACAGGTCTGACCAAGCACCCACAGGTGTGAACAAGCACCCACAGGTCTGCCCAAGCACCCACATGATCGTCATAAATGAATATGTTAAGTCAGAGACGGTCGTGTTGATGCCTAGAGTTGCTGGGCTGATCCCTTGACCACCTCAGCTGCGGTAAGCAAACCCAGTGTGACATACAACAACAATCTCGTATCAAAGTAATTATATCAAAGCAACTTATACAGTTATTTATATACCTTCACACCAACCATGCACACCCCAGTGGCAACACTGCTGGCTGAGCTGAGCCAACAGGTGGACAGCTTCATGTCAGGGTATAGAGGTGTACAGCTTCATAACACACTGCAGAGGTGTACAGCTTCATGACACACTGCAGAGGTGTACAGCTTCATGTCAGGGTATAGAGGTGTACAGCTTCATGTCAGGGGAGAGAGGTGTACAGCTTCATGTCAGGGGAGAGAGGTGTACAGCATCATGTCAAGAGATAGAGGTGTACAGCTTCATGCCAGGGGAGAGAGGTGTACAGCTTCATGCCAGGGTATAGAGGTGCACAGCTTCATGTCAGGGGATTGAGGTGTACAGCTTCATGTCAGGGGAGAGAGGTGTACAGCATCATGTCAGGGAAGAGAGGTGTACAGCTTCATGCCAGGGGATTGAGGTGTACAGCTTCATATCAGGGGAGAGAGGTGTACAGCTTCATGCCAGGGGATAGAGGTGTACAGCTTCATGCCAGGGGATAGAGGTGTACAGCTTCATGCCAGGGGATAGAGGTGTACAGCTTCATGCCAGGGGATAGAGGTGTACAGCTTCATGCCAGGGGATAGAGGTGTACAGCTTCATGCCAGGGGATAGAGGTGTACAGCTTCATGCCAGGGGAGAGAGGTGTACAGCTTCATGCCAGGGGAGAGAGGTGTACAGCTTCATGCCAGGGGAGAGAGGTGTACAGCTTCATGCCAGGAGAGAGAGGTGTACAGCTTCATGCCAGGGGAGAGAGGTGTACAGCTTCATGCCAGGGGAGAGAGGTGTACAGCTTCATGCCAGGAGAGAGAGGTGTACAGCTTCATGTCAGGGGAGAGAGGTGTACAGCTTCATGCCAGGGGAGAGAGGTGTACAGCTTCATGCCAGGAGAGAGAGGTGTACAGCTTCATGCCAGGGGAGAGAGGTGTACAGCATCATGTCAGGGTATAGAGGTGTACAGCTTCATGCCAGGAGAGAGAGGTGTACAGCATCATTGTGAACGTGTTCTATGGTGCTTAATTTAGCAGCAAGCTGAGCATGAGGGTTGTTTGTGATTAGTTTCTTGGTGGGGTATGCAGGGGTCAGGATGTCAAAAGGTACTATCTGTCAGGGTGGAAGGAAGTGCTGTACTCTTTCATCTGTATATACATCGTGTAGTCCCATCATTTTAATATGAGTGGCTGTTCTTTGAATCCATTTAGACTCGCTGGTTCCATTTCGTATGTGTTCTAACAGTTCAACTGACACAATGTTGTTTTTGTTATCACGCAGCAGCTTTAGTCCCATCATAAGATTGATATAAAATATTCTATCTTGAATGCTTGGTGTATTCATTTATTTCAGCATATTTTATTATTAACATCTTTATTGGTAAAAATTTATTATAATTTTGCCTAATCTGAGTAATTCAAGTTGGTTCTATTAGTGTAAGGATGAGGTTGGTGTTGACCAAACCTCACACTAGAAAGTTTTATTTTATTTTTATTTTTATTTTTTTTTATTATTTTCTACCACAGACGTGGCCACACATTTACAATGCTAACCAGAATATCCCCTAGAAAGTGAAAGGACGACGACGTTTCGGTCCGTCCTGGACCATTCTCAAGTTGTTAGAAAACCCGACACCATTTACTAATATTAAATACAATAAGTAGATAATATTGCTGCTGTTGTATACTCAAATTAACCCATAGAAAATGTAGCCTATAGTGAAATTTTCCATCAATAGAAAACGGGTTATCATTACCACATAGCGCTATAAATTCACCAGCTATTCTGCTGGGGATTATTGTTAATACAGCAGTCTTTGGACTTTTATCATCATAAAAACATCTCATTTGAATTAACTTAATTATCAGTACCAGAATAGAGTAAATGTGACCTTTCTACAACTTAATGACATCTGGACAAAGAGAGCCAGGGACGCCAGTGGGGGGGAGGTCAGCCAGTGTTAGACAACAGAGTCGCAGGAGCGAGTTCAGCTCCTATAATTCTCCCTTGGACGAAGTGTTCCTGAAATAATATATTTTCTCTAATTTTTTTCTTATGAAATGATAAAGCTACCCATTTCATTACGTATGAGGTCAATTTTTTTTTATTGGAGTTAAAATTAACGTAGATATATGACAGAACCTAACCAACCCTACCTAACCTTACCTAACCTATCTTTTTAGGTTAGGTTAGGTTAGGTAGCCGAAAAAGTTAGGTTAGGTTAGGTTAGGTAGGTTAGGTAGCCGAAAACAATTGATTCATGAAAACTTGGTTTATTAGGCAAATTGGGCCTTGCATAGTAGGCTGAGAAGTGCATTCTGGCTACTAGGTACGACATATATATATATATATATATATATATATATATATATATATATATATATATATATATATATATATATATATATATATATATATATATATGTAGTACCTAGTAGCCAGAACGCACTTCTATGCCTACTATTCAAGGCCCGATTTGCTTAATAAGTCAAGTTTTCATGAATTAATATATTTTCTCTAATTTTTTTCTTATGAAATTATAAAGCTACCCATTTCATTACGTATGAGGTCAATTTTTTTTTATTGGAGTTAAAATTAATGTAGATATATGACCGAACCTAACCAACCCTACCTAACCTAACCTAACCTATTTTTATAGGTTAGGTTAGGTTAGGTAGCCGAAAACGTTAGGTTAGGTTAGGTTAGGTAGGTTAGGTAGTCGAAAAACAATTAATTCATGAAAACTTGGCTTATTAGGCAAATCGGGCCTTGAATAGTAGGCATAGAAGTGCGTTCTGGCTACTAGGTACGACATATATATATATATATATATATATATATATATATATATATATATATATATATATATATATGTCGTACCTAGTAGCCAGAACTCACTTCTCAGCCTACTATGCGAGGCCCGATTTGCCTAATAAGCCAAGTTTTACTGAATTAATATATTTTCTCTAATTTTTTTCTTATGAAATGATAAAGCTACACATTTCATTATGTATGAGGTCAATTTTTTTTTATTGGAGTTAAAATTAACGTAGATATATGACCGAACCTAACCAACCCTACCTAACCTAACCTAACCTATCTTTATAGGTTAGGTTAGGTTAGGTAGCCGAAAACGTTAGGTTAGGTTAGGTTAGGTAGGTTAGGTTGTCGAAAAAACATTAATTCATGAAAACTAGGCTTATTAGGCAAATCAGGCCTTGCATTGTAGGCTGAGAAGTGAGTTCTGGCTACTAGGTACGACATATATATATATATATATATATATATATATGCGGAAAATCTACAGAGAAATATGAAATGAGGTGAAACGTTCTCTGTGGATTTTCCGCATAAAATGATCAGTGTTTTGTGATCGTCAATTGCATATATATATATATATATATATATATATATATATATATATATATATATATATATATAAAATGTCGTACCTAGTAGCCAGAATGCACTTCTCGGCCTACTATGCAAGGCCCGATTTGCCTAATAAGCCAAGTTTTCATGAATTAATGTTTTTTCGACTACCTAACCTACCTAACCTAACCTAACCTAACTTTTTCGGCTACATAACCTAACCTAACCTATAAAGATAGGTTAGGTTAGGTTAGGTAGGGTTGGTTAGGTTCGGTCATATATCTACGTTAATTTTAACTCCAATAAAAAAAATTGACCTCATGCATAATATGGGTAGCTTTATCATTTCATAAGAAAAAAATTAGAGAAAATATATTAATTTAGGAAAACTTGGCTTATTAGGCAAATCGGGCCTTGAATAGCAGGCCGAGTACGACGTTCTGGCTACTAGGTACAACATATATATATATATATATATATATATATATATATATATATATATATATATATATATATATATATATATATATATATTTATATATAGTACCTAATAGCCAGTATGCACTTCTCGGCTTACTATGCAAGGCCAGATTTGCCTAATAGGCCACGTGATTTTCTTTATTTTCAATAAACTGTTTCCAATTAGTTTATTTGAATTATTATTATTATATTAAGGTTAAGATAGGTTAGGTTATCTTGAGGTTATCTTGAGATGATTTCGGGGCTTTAGTGTCCCCGCGGCCCGGTCCTCGACCAGGCCTCCACCCCCAGGAAGCAGCCCGTGACAGCTGACTAACTCCCAGGTACCTATTTTACTGCTAGGTAACAGGGGCATTCAGGGTGAAAGAAACTTTGCCCATTTGTTTCTGCCTCGTGCGGGAATCGAACCAGCGCCACAGAATTACGAATCCTGCGTGCTATCCACCAGGCTACGAGGCCCCTTAGGTTAGGTTAGGTTAGGTTAGGTTAGGTAGGGCTGGTTAGGTTCGGTCGTATATCTACGTTAATTTTAACTCCTATTTAAAAATATTAACTCTTACATAATGAAATGGATAGCTTTATCATTTCATAAGAAAAAAATGAGAAAAATATATAAATTCAGGAAAACTTGACTTATAAGGCAAATCGGATCTTGCATAGTAGACCAAGAAGTGCGTTCTGGCTATTAGGTACAACACACATCTATATATATATATATATATATATATAATGTCGTACCTAGTAGCCAGAACGCACTTCTCGGCCTACTATGCAAGGCCCGATTTGCCAAATAAGCCAAGTTTTCATGAATTAATATATTTTCTCTAAATTTTTTCTTATGAAATGATAAAGCAACCCATTTCATTATGAATGAGGTCAATTTTTTTTTATTGGAGTTAAAATTAACGTAGATATATGACCGAACCTAACCAACCCTACCTAACCTAACCTAACCTATCTTTATAGGTTAGGTTAGGTAGCCGAAAAAGTTAGGTTAGGTTAGGTTAGGTAGGTTAGGTAGTCGAAAAACAATTAATTCATGAAAACTTGGCTTATTAGGCAAATTGGGCCTTGCATAGTAGGCTGAGAAGTGCGTTCTGGCTACTAGGTACGACATATATATATTTATATATATATATATGTCGTACCTAGTAGCCAGAACGCACTTCTCAGCCTATCATGCAAGGCCCGATTTGCCTAATAAGCCAAGTTTTCATTAATTAATTGTTTTTCGACTACCTAACCTACCTAACCTAACCTAACCTAACTTTTTCGGCTACCTAACCTAACCTAACCTATATAGATAGGTTAGGTTAGGTTAGGTAGGGTTGGTTAGGTTCGGTCATATATCTATGTTAATTTTAACTCCAATAAAAAAAATTGTCCTCATACATAATGACATGGGTAGCTTTATCATTTCATAAGAAAAAAATAGAGAAAATATATTAATTCAGGAAAACTTGGCTTATTAGGCAAATCGGGCCTTGCATAGCAGGCCGAGTACGACGTTCTGGCTACTAGGTACAACATATATATATATATATATATATATATATATATGTCGTACCTAGTAGCCAGAACTCACTTTTTGGCCTACTATTCAAGGCCCGATTTGCCTAATAAGCCAAGTTTTCCTGAATTAATATATTTTTTCTAATTTTTTTTTTATGAAATGATAAAGCTACCCATTTCATTATGTATGAGGTCAATTTTCTTTTATTGGAGTTAAAATTAACGTAGATATATGACCGAACCTAACCAACCCTACCTAACCTAACCTAACCTATCTTTATAGGTTAGGTTTGGTTAGGTAGCCGAAAAAGTTAGGTTAGGTTAGGTTAGGTAGGTTAGGTAGTCAAAAAACAATTAATTCATGAAAACTTGGCTTATTAGGCAAATCGGGCCTTGAATAGTAGGCCAAAAAGTGAGTTCTGGCTACTAGGTACGACATATATATATATATATATATATATATATATATATATATATATATATATATATATATATATATATATATATATATATATAATCAACTACATTAGACAGTATATATATGTTTCAATTTACGAATTTGAAAATACAACTTTCTATTGTGCACTGCCACACAAAGGCAGGGATGGGTTCATAAGAGATGCAGCTTAAAAATACAATTATTAAAATTGTTCTTCATTCTTTAAAATGGACAAGCAAATTTTGGATAAATTGTTAGGATGTCGTCCAGTACATCAGATTCAATGTAATAGTTACACAGTTGGTGGTACAATAGGCCCGGAGGTCAAAAAAATATATTGTTTCACATTCAACAATATAGTGTTCTAGTGAATGCATTAAAGGTTTGTCACAGAGTTTACAATCTGAATATTCTGGTAGTGACTCAGCCTCACTAACCTGCTAGATGTGCCTATAGCCAAGGCGAATTCGCGCAATGACTACATCATATTGCCTGGTCCGGTTACTGTGCTGACCATACAAATACCTATTATTACAAAACTTGTCATTGCTAATACCGCAGCTTACAGGTCTCTGGGCCTTTCTTAGTTCTTTTAAATCTAAAGTAATTTCTTTGATTTGTATGTTTCTAATAATTGCATTAGTTAGTCCAAAGTCATAATCGGTGTGTTCTTTTCTGCAAGCCTTATTGGCCAATCTATCTACAAAGTCATGTTTTCCAATTCCAACATGGATGGGATCCACGCAAATTTTGATACAAAAATTATTATAATTGGAAAAAAATCCATTCCGTTTAGTATTACAAGCTATATCTGAAGTTAATTGTGATGGGTTATTTAAGGACTGCAGAGAACTTTTAGAGTCACAAAATATCACTCCACCACCATTGAGCTTAAGATACTCAGTGTGCTAGATAAATACCCATTAGCTCAGTCTGTGTCGTGCTTGCCCAATCGTTCAATCTCTGCGTACTAGACATGATCATTTCATTCCCTTTATATACTGCACATGCACAACCTTTTTTTACACTGAAAACTTTGGCAGTTATAGGACAGCCAAGTATAATTCGGAGGGCTTCGTTTTGCATTTTTTCCAGTCTATCAATACTTTTGCCATTTTGCAGGACTAATGCTGGTACATGATACCTTATTAGACTATTAGAGACCTTATACATGCTAAGTACATCATTTTTGTTATTCTTAATATTAACACCGTGTTTAGAGTTGTATCCCACTACAGCTCTAGAGAGCCTTGAGTCTGTCTCTACATTGTTGATGTAACTTTTTGACGGTAGTTAAGGTACAAGGAACTAAGACACACCAGGGTATTTGAAAGAAGAGACATAGTCTATTGTATATTATTAATATTTAGTTTTTGTGGTCCACTTTTGTGATTACCAATTTGTCTGTTAAATACTTTAGTTTTAGCGGCGTTGATTACAAGACCAAGGCTCTCACAAGCTCTTTCGCGGTGGGTTTTAGTATATACAAGGATGTCATCTGCATAGCTAATAGTGATGTTTGCAGGACTAATTGGGATTGATTTTAGTAAGGCATTAATTAGAACATTAAACAAGGTAGGACTTAGTACTCCTCCTTGTGGGGTGCCTAGATGCATAAATTTAGTTTCACTTTTGTGAAACTAAAACTTTGCCTTGGAACAGTGCAGAGGACTTCCGGTTGGTAAGATAGCCTCGTATCCATTGAAACAATTGTCCACCTCTATCCATTCTTGCTAATTCATACAAAATCATTTCCCTATTAGCAATATCTAAGGCATTTGATTAAATCAAGAAATGTTGTGTACTTGTGCCTTCTATCTGTGAGAAGTGAAAAAGGTTGTGATACAGTTGTGTACATTTTTACCATGTATGAAACCATTGATGACATGTGCTCTTTAACTCTGGATAGTAATCTATTAAGCACCATTATCTCAAAGGTTTTACACCTGCAACTGGTCAACAACAGTGGTTGACCATCCTGTAGATCATAACAACAGTGGCTGACCATCCTGTAGACCATAACAACAGTGACTGACCATCCTGTAGACCATAACAACAGTGGCTGACCATCCTGTAGACCATAACAACAGTGGCTGACCATCCTGTAGACCATAACAACAGTGGCTGACCATCCTGTAGACCATAACAACAGTGGCTGACCATCCTGTAGACCATAACAACAGTGGCTGACCATCCTGTAGATCATAACAACAGTGGCTGACCATCCTGTAGATCATAACAACAGTGGCTGACCATCCTGTAGACCATAACAACAGTGGCTGACCATCCTGTAGATCATAACAACAGTGGCTGACCATCCTGTAGACCATAACAACAGTGACTGACCATCCTGTAGATCATAACAACAGTGGCTGACCATCCTGTAGATCATAACAACAGTGGCTGACCATCCTGTAGATCATAACAACAGTGGCTGACCATCCTGTAGATCATAACAACAGTGGCTGACCATCCTGTAGATCATAACAACAGTGGCTGACCATCCTGTAGATCATAACAACAGTGGCTGACTGCCGCCATTCCTAGCTGGCCGCACACGAATTGTTCCCGGAAAGACTTGCGATTCTGAGCACCCATCAGCTCAAATCATCGCGGTTTTGTGAGGAAGAATACATCAGTACTCCAAGACCCCGACATTATCGTGTTTGGAAGGAAACAATTCCGATTTCGTCTGGTATTTAAGGAGAAACAACGTTGTTGATTACCTGCTGTCCAGCTGACTGGTATTCTGCGCAACCCAGTACGCAGGCGACCCAAACTCTCGTACCATACTCTCGACGCCCATGACCGATTTTTTTTTTCTTGAGGACCGTATCTCTGACCAGGTCACTTAGAGCCCTACCCTGAAGGGCGAGGTGATACCCTGCGGGCAGGGCCTCAAGGGGTCACCTTACAAGGTGTACTGAGCCTTTTCAGGGAAAGGTAGACCAAACAGCTCATTTAGGTGTTAGCTTAGTCGATTAAGGCAGCATCTGGGATGCTCTCGGACGCAGGTTCGAATCCTCGTCACGGCCCTTGTGGATTTGTTCAGGTGTTAGGTATTCCTGATTCCACCTGTGGGAATCATTCTACGACCTCCATTGGAGGGAAATGAATTTCTCCAGGCGTAGGAGTGTCTCAGGCATTAGGTAGGACAGTGAATCGGTCCTCACTACGTGGAGAGTCATGGGGACGGCTAAGAGAAAGAGGCAAGGGAGGCAGCTTTCAGACGAGGAGGGACGGTGGATCGCGGTGCAGCAGGCACCGAAGAAAACTGCTATCGAGACTTCACCACTTGCTTCTACCAGGAAGACAGCAGACGTAATGGACCTAGAGAGGACAGCATCAGTCACACGCCAGCCAGTGTCAGACAATGTTCCTCTCTCCACAGCCCAGCCACAAGACAACAGTGTGAGACAGGAGGGGACACCACCAGTCTCACACCAGACATCGCCAGACTCTACACACCTTCCAAAATTCAAGATAATGCAGACAGACCACTTTCCTACAGCATATGGAGTAGTAACGGCAATGGAAAAGGAACAACCAGAGCTCAAAATTTCCATCATAGTCAACCTGAAAGGAGAAATAATAATAACACCACGAGACCAACAGACTGCAAATTACTTAGAAAAAGTAAGAGTCCTTCAAGGGAAACCTGTATGCTTGGAAAAGCTGGACCCTTCAGAAAGTCGCACACGAGTCGTGCTTTTGGGATACTCAATCGACTTTCCCCTGGATCCAGTACTAGAACACAAGCAAATCCTGAATGCGGAACGATGTCGCACAAAAGTAGACAAAGCAGCGACACGTTAGGTTCTAGTGACCATCATGGGACATGTGACAGAAACATTCAATCTTGGAAATTGGGGAACATACCGACAGAGACCATACGTCCTGGAACCCCTGCGCTGCTTCAGGTGTCAGAAATACGGCCACCATCAATCACGCTGCACCGGACAGGAGAGATGCGGAGTGTGCAGCCTGAGACATCCAACCAAAGACTGTATAGCCAAGCACAAGGCAAACCAGACTACAGTTAACAGCCAAATATCCAAATTGTGGAGGTAAACATCATGCCTGGAGCACAACCTGCTCTGCACGGAGAGAAAAAGTGCAGACAGCTCAGGCCAGGATCAACACACAGACCAGCACCACATACACCAACACCAACGTCTGGAACACTCGTGCACAGCCACAACACACACACACACTCACTCTCACAGAGCAAAATTTCCCGAATCTATTAATTCCAAATCAGAAAATACACAAAAATGCTGCAGAAATACAGCAAAAGTAAGAGAGCAAAAAGCAATCATTTTCGGAATCAACACAACAAATATACAGTTTTTACAGAGGTCCAGCTGAAAAACATGGTGAAGATCATGTCAGAGACCATTATCAATTGCCTACAGATGACGCAGAACGCCTCACAACAACACACTCAAGAAATAACTTGTGTAATACTGGACAAGATCGTGCAGCAGACCACAGTTACACAAGAAATAGACAGTCTGAGACAAGACGGAGCACAAGAGGACAAACAAAGCAACAAGGACATACAGACTACCAACAACAGTCGGGTAGTCAAGACACCAGAACATCAACATTCACAACAGCAACTGCCAGAAGCAGCGACCACTCAAGATCATCAGAATCTTACCACACAAGAGACAGACACCAACAGCCAATGCAGTCTGATATGCAACAACACCAACAAATACGTATTGAACAGCAGTGATGCACAGGTTCCAACAACACAAGAGGCAGGCATGAACAATCAATGCAGCCGAATATGCAGCAACATCAACAACGAAATACTGGATGGCAGAGATGCACAGACTCCGACAACACAAAAAACAGCCACGATCAATCAATGCAGTCCGGCATGCAGCAATACCAACAACAAAGTGATGGACCACAGTTATGTACAGATTCCAACAATGCCGGGGATGACCACGAGCAATCAGTGCAGTCCGATTTGCAGCGACACGACTTGCGAGGTGGAGAATATTGAGGTCGATTCCGAAGAGGAGTTCTACTAGAACAGGCAACACCAACCAAAACCGTCGTCTGGCCATTACGAATACTGCAGTGGAACATACAAGGTCTTGGAAATAAAAACCCACACACTTCAGGAGGCTGCAATCAGCACGAAAACAGATATAATCGTTTTGGAAGAAACTTTTCCCAGCCACGAAATCCTTCAGATTAGCTGGATATCAGCATTATGTTATACCATATGAACAGGGGAGACAAAGAGGGTTAATGACCCTAGTCAAGAACACCATACCCAGCAAGAAAATAGACCCAGTTTCATGTGGGGATGGAGTAGAGGAATTAGCAGTAACAGTGAATATGGCTAATATTGAGCTTCTCATATACAACATTTACAAGCCCCCTAGACGTAAACTAGAAGCAGAGGCAGTGCTTGCCTTGGCCACGCAGGAAAATATAATTACTGCTCATCATCAGGACACACAGAAATCGCAATAGCGTGATGCGTCAAATGAACAAATCCACAAGGGCCGTGACGAGGATTCGAACCTACGTCCGAGAGCATCCCAGACGCTGCCTTAATCGACTGTGCTACGACATGGTTAAAAGAATTCTGGTTGCAATTCTTTTAATCATGTCATAGCACAGTCGATTAAGGCAGCGTCTGGGATGATCTCAGACGTAGGTTCAAACCCTCGTCACGGCCCTTGTGGATTTGTTCATTTGCTCATCATGATGAATTAGGTGCGACTGGGCCAGTCAATGCATATGGGCGCCATTTAGCTGCAACTCTGCGAAAAGTATCTGAAATTACATTTCTCAACACTGGGGAGCTCACTCACATTCTAGGAGGTTCCCTTGATCTTACATTAATCTCAACATCACTCAATCATCAGTCGAAGTGGGAGGCAGACCCGGTGATCACCAGTGACCACTATGCTACTGTCACAACACTAAACATAGAACGACCTCCTACACCACCTGCACAGCCTGGGTGGCATTTAAGAAAGGCCAATTGGAATATATACCAAGAGGAACTTGAAAAATGGTATGCAACATACACGCCACCTGAGGATTTGAACATACACGAGACCAATCTGCAGGAAGCCATTGCAGCTGCTGCAAACAAAGCTATTCCAATCATTATCACAGGAAACACAAAATGATAGAACTATTGGTTCTATAGTAATGAAGTTAAAGAACAAAACCACAGAGCCAACATCTTCAGAAAACATCTAAAGAGAAACCCCACACCAGAAGGAAGAACTCTGCTAAGAGCGGTGATATCTGAAGCAAGACGAGTTTCTAGAGAGGTAATGGAGGCAAGATGGTTTGAGTGGTGTCAAACTCTAAATGAACATAGTAGTCTTGGCAAGATATGGGGTCAGATTAAAACCATACCAGGTCGACCAGCCCGACCACGGGCATGTATTCAACCATTGCAGGAGGCTGAGAGACTTGCTCTCCAATTTGCAGAGAGAACAGCTTCATATCAGCTTCCTGCAATGGTCAGAAGGCAGCAAGAACAATTAAAACAAGAGAGGTTGACAGTCATTCATGAGAGCATAGCTATAAATGACGAATGAGACTGTCCCTTCACCAAATAAGAACTAATCAGAGTCAAAAAAGGTGGTAAGGACACTGCACCAGGTGCTGATAACATTACATACTCAATGATCGCACATGCAGATCCTGCTGGAGAACAATGAACATTGGACGTTATCAATGCATCTTGTCAGCAAGGCAAATATGCTAGTATGGATTCAAGATTACATAAGTCACAGGTATGCTAGAGTAAAGTTGAAAGGACAAGGGTCGGACTACCAATGAATTGAAATAAGGATAATAGGGCATGCTGCATGCTGCGTGCATGCTGACCAAGACAGTGACTAAACCTAGAATCAGTTCACTTAAAGATATAATCACTGGAGCACTAACTCTGTACAGAAGAGCCTCCAATAGCAACAAGTGGACCCATTGTGCGATAAACACCATCAATACATTCAATATAACAAACATAATCACTGAGAAGGGTGTCGATGAAATACATGCAGACTTTGTTATGTAAGGCCCTTGGGAATCGCTGCCAGCAGACTTTAAGATTATGGCTCTTGAAGGAAAAAAGAACCAGATTAATCCTCCCAAATCCTGCCCGAAATGCTATGCGTACTAGTGGCTTTAGGTATTGTATGTACTACCTCTATCAATAAATCAATCGGAATGTTTGTAACTCTGTATCTATGTATGTACTTTTCCTAAATAAAATATTATTATTATTATTATTATTATTATTATTATTATTATTATATGCTACGTAATATTGCACAGATGCATATAGAAGCAAACTTAGCATCTGACAGCTTCACATACTTCACAGATGGATCAGTAGACCAGCAGGGACAAGAAAAAAACCGGAGCTGCAGTTAAAGCAGGAAACTCTGTAAATAGCTGGAGACTCTCAAATGGGTGTTCGACTTTAAAAACAGATATGCTAGCCATTCAAAAGGTTTTGGAACATGCTCTTCCTGAACACCGATAACATGTTATCATACATACAGATTCGAGAACTGTTATTGAAACCTTGCAACAAGAACACATATATGATAACATCCATCAGATCACAAATGTCATATCATTAATGCAAACACTCAAACGACATGACCGACGGGTACTTATCAACTGGTTGCCAAGTCATGTGGGAATAATAGAAAATGACAACTTAGAACTTAGAACTTAAAGCCTTAGAACTTCTCAAATGTTAAAACTGTTTCAGGCCGCAGAAATCACAATAGCGTGATGCATCAAATGAACAAATCCACAAGGGCCGTGACGAGGATTCGAACCTGCGTCTGAGAGCATCCCAGACGCTGCCTTAATCGACTGAGCTACGACATGGTCAAAAGAATTGAAACCAGAAGGTCTACTGAACTTATTTGAATCCCGCAGCCTCTCCGAGACACAAACAGGACGATGTAACAGCGTGATGCGTGATGCATCATGCTATTGTGATTTCTGTGTGTAATGAATTAAGGGCAAAGAAGGAGAACGACCTATTGACATAGCTCGAGTGCATGAAGGAGTTGTGTAAAACCCTGGTTTGTGTCTCGGAGAGGCTGCAGGGTCCAGTAAGTTCAGCCGAACTTCGGTTTCAACTCTTTTACCATGTCGTAGCTCAGTCGATTAAGGCAGCGTCTGGGATGCTTTCGGACGCAGGTTCGAATCCTCGTCACGGCCCTTGTGGATTTGTTTATACGAATTAGTAACTGGGCATCCACAATGCAAGCTGAGATGGTAGCAATACTGGTAGCACTCGAAATTATTGACAACACCGAAGTAGACAGCTTAATTATTTCTGACTCCCTTTCCTCACTACGAGCAATAAACAGTTGGCAATCAAGTAATAACGTGCTTGTCTCAGAAGCCAGACATAGATATATAAGCATACTTAGCAAGAGGGTAAATATAAAAATGTTGTGGATTCCTTCTCACATGATAAAGGCCTGCAGGAACATGATAAAGTTGACGCCCTTGCTAAGGCTACAGTAAAGACAGTATTGAACAAATCTTGAGTTATCAAATAGGTCCCTTAAAAGTGTCATTTGACGAGAACTTATGGATGGATTTGAAGAAAGTAGAACAGTGCAAACTGGAACTAGCAGGTCCATTGTTTATCACAATGAAATGTGTGAAGTAAAACATGTGTATGGGGCAAGTAACAAAGTCAGTAGACTAACAGATGTTGTCACAGCTCGTATAAGACTTGGCTACAAGTATCTCTGGCAGTTCGGCTTGTATAGGGATCTAGATGAAGTAAAGTGTAAAGTGTGAGGACAAAGACAGGGACACACACTCGAACACTATATCTTGGATTGTAGTAAAATTGAGCCATTTAGAGATAAATCTAAGCTCACGCTGTATGATATGGCATTACTATATCATCTTATTACCATGGATAAAATACCTGAAATCCTTGCGCTGTATCCATATTTCGCTCCCAGTAGATAAATGACATATGAGATTAAGAAACTCAGTATTGTGAGGACTAATAATGAACAGAAGCTCCCCTATGACTCTGTAATATCCCCATTGCTCAAACAATTATGCATTAACGATAAGACCTACCATTAATGACCTTTTGTGCTACCGCTCACAGGATGAGTATGGGGTGCACAATAAACTAGCCTCCTCCGACGGCAACAATCAAATCAAATGTTGTTACGATCTATAGGATGGTCAGCCACTGTTGTTACGATCTATAGGATGGTCAGCCACTGTTGTTACGATCTATAGGATGGTCAGCCACTGTTGTTACGATCTATAGGATGGTCAGCCACTGTTGTTACGATCTATAGGATGGTCAGCCACTGTTGTTACGATCTATAGGATGGTCAGCCACTGTTGTTACGATCTATAGGATGGTCAGCCACTGTTGTTACGATCTATAGGATGGTCAGCCACTGTTGTTACGATCTATAGGATGGTCAGCCACTGTTGTTACGATCTATAGGATGGTCAGCCACTGTTGTTACGATCTATAGGATGGTCAGCCACTGTTGTTACGATCTATAGGATGGTCAGCCACTGTTGTTACGATCTATAGGATGGTCAGCCACTGTTGTTACGATCTATAGGATGGTCAGCCACTGTTGTTACGATCTATAGGATGGTCAGCCACTGTTGTTACGGTCTATAGGATGGTCAGCCACTGTTGTTACGATCTATAGGATGGTCAGCCACTGTTGTTACGGTCTATAGGACGGTCAGCCACTGTTGTTACGATCTACAGGATGGTCAGCCACTGTTGTTACGATCTATAGGACGGTCAGCCACTGTTGTTACGATCTACAGGATGGTCAGCCACTGTTGTTACGATCTATAGGATGGTCAGCCACTGTTG
Source organism: Procambarus clarkii (assembly GCF_040958095.1). Classification (NCBI taxonomy): domain Eukaryota; kingdom Metazoa; phylum Arthropoda; class Malacostraca; order Decapoda; family Cambaridae; genus Procambarus; species Procambarus clarkii. Next base: position 26,254,251 of record NC_091196.1, read on the forward strand.
TTACGATCTATAGGATGGTCAGCCACTGTTGTTACGATCTATAGGACGGTCAGCCACTGTTGTTACGATCTACAGGATGGTCAGCCACTGTTGTTACGATCTATAGGACGGTCAGCCACTCTTGTTACGATCTACAGGATGGTTAGCCACTGTTGTTACGATCTACAGGATGGTCAGCCACTGTTGTTACGATCTACAGGATGGTCAGCCACTTTTTTTTGGCAGGGATATTCCTGTGCGGGCCCTAAGCCTCTGCCCGCCAAACACACACCGAAACTACGACGTTAAAACAACGTTCGAACAAGTTTTAACACCTCCTAACCAGTTATAACAACCAGTATAGCAAGTTGTAACAACGTTCTAATACATCATAAACACGTTAAGCCAAGACGTAACAACTTTATTACAAGTTGTAACAAGCGGAAAATAGACACAGTTACGGTTTGTGTTTCCAGGGTGGTTGGCCCACTAAGTGTTGCTTGTTTCTGTTTTACTTGGGCGGAGTATGAGTATTTATGACTCGTATGGTCGCTTCAGTAAGATTTTATCCCATGTGTTTAACTTCTGCTCTGTTAAAAACTAAGTTGAAATCTTAATTGGTTTGTAACTGTGCACTGTGTTAGATAATGTTCCAGTGGGCTGTCGGGCATTTCTCCACAGTGTTGACATTTCCTCTCATCTTCCGGAACCTGTAAGCCTATTTCCCAGCACATGGGTATCCAAGCCTGATGCGATGTAAGTGTACTTCTGTTGCTCTACTGCTCCCTTTCATCAAACTAAGTGGTTCGTAGTTGGTTGAATTCTTATACCAACCCGCAGATCTTGATGTTGCAACTGCTGTGTTGTGGTCACTGTACATCTTTTGCATTGCTCTGTTTCTAATTACTTTCTTAATCTATGATAGACTATCTGGTATGTAAATGTCTACATTTCTTCTCTTAGTTGCAAGTTTTGCAGCTTGCTATATGCTTTACCTGTCTGTCTAGCAATTGATTTAAGTTCCTTCAGTTTAGCATCATCATAGTACTGGTTGTGTCTGACCTGCTTACCAGTACGTCTTTTTGCTTGGTGTGACTCACTATATTTGATGGCCTCATAGGTTTTATTCACGAGGTCATCATAAAACTGTTGTACATTCTCAGGCTCATAATTGTTATAGCAATGTTCAATACTGTCTATTGTTTCTTGCTCTTTCCTTACTGTTAGCCTGCGTCTACTCAGTTTAGTGCCAGGTAGGTCAACATTAGCCACATGTATGTTAGCTGTTATGGCTATATGGTCAGATATCAAGTCATCCATAATATCAGTTTCATGAGTTGTATATGGCAGGTTAAAGCCAATGCACCTATCTAGGACTCCTCCATATATTTGCGTTGGTTGATTCTTACTGATAATTTGAACATCATCATATGCATCGACAAGTGCCAACAATCTTCTCCCATTGGTGTTTGTGAGTTGATCCCCTAATTGCTTATGTTTAGCATTTAAATCCCCAATTAATATTGTAGAATCAGTGTGTGCAAAACTAGGTAGGTCAGTATACTGGAAGAGGCCAGTAGGCGCATAGGCATTCAAAACATTAAGTGTAGAGTTACCAACGTGTACCCGGATACCATGATATTGAAACCCCTCTCGTTGTTGGGCGGGGAGTGGCTCATGTGGCAGGGATTTTTTAACATACATAAGACACGTATTTTTTGATCTGGGATTATAACACTGATAACTAGGCAGATTCTCTAGTTTCGCAGGTAAAACTAGGGTTTTACCTGCGGGAGTTAGGGTTTCTTGGAGACAGACAATATCTATGTCTTCCGTCATAACCTTATGATGGAGGTCTGAATACCGTTTTCTAAGAGAAGCAATATTCGAACTGAGTATCTTGATGACACTGTACTTGTTTTTATGAGATTGAGTGGCCGCCATTGTCCTTTTTTACTTTATCAGTCTGCAGTTTCATAAAAGCAAGTATATCCCGATACCGGTTGTAGTGCATTATTACGGTGTCTTTTTCTCCTTCGGTCAGCACATCACCTGTCACCAGGTCTCTAAATGTGTCACGGCGGAACCATCTGGGATGTGGCGTGTGTGGCCCGAGGCGGGCAGCCACGTCCAGTTGCACTTCATCATCATCACTACAAGCGTCACTGGTTTCACTTTGTACTTTATCACAATCACTTTCATCATCATTTCCTCTACTATTTTCCTTCAAACAGAATACATTATTAGCACCTGTATTTATTTCATGAGCTCCTTCATCTTCATTAACATTCTCACTCTCACTGACATTTTGTTCATTATCATGATCAGTTGCATCGTGATACTCATCGTCAGCACTATGCGTTTCGACGGGGAATAGTTGACCTCTGTTCATAGCGCACGGCGGTGATGAGGCTGGGGTGTGGGGAGCCGTGGTGGGGGGGCCCAGCTGGCGTGAGGGCTGGGACACCCCCTGCTGGGGTCTCCCCCCCTGGGGTGCTGGCCGCCTGGGAGCACATGGTGGTACTCCAGGGTGGTGTGTCCTACACTCATTTAACACTCTCACTGATTACTGAAGAGTGGTTATCATCGTCTTTTGGTGCAAGATTTCCTTGCTTTATTCAGTTATTTGCATGCACAGCTTTTCCATAATTTTGCTTTGTTTTTCTACTGTATTCATAAGCTCAACAATTGTCTGTGTCTCATCCGGGCCCCCCGACCAACATGTATTGGTAGAGACTGCAACTGTGTCACTCGAGCTTCCTGCTGTGGCGTTGGGGTGGTTGGGTAAAGTAGGAAAGTGTGACTGAGTGACGAGTGATGGCCCTGCAGATGAGCCAGGGTGGTTACTGGCGCCCCCAGCTGGTGTACCCCTGGCAGCCCGTCTCACCGGGAGTGAGGCACAGTCCTCATGCCAGGCGGGAACACCCTCCACGTGACAGTTTTCACACTTCAGTTTCAATGTTTCACCATTTTACTTTTTAACATCACACACAGATGTTGCATGCTTTCTGGCACAGTGGCCACACCGCTAAACGTTCCAGCAGTTTCTTACAACATGATTCCACCGTTGGCACTTATAACACCTGCGCCTGGAAGGGTTGTAAACCTTCATCGTTAGTTGCCGAAAAGCACTCGGGACAGTAAATCTTTCCAGCGGAGACTTATCGCTGGTCCAGTGGGCGAGAATAGTCTGACTGCCAGTTGTTCTTTTCGCATTGACGATGTGATCATGATATTCCACCAGTGTGTGATCCTGGTAGAGGTCCAGCCCAAAAATGACGACGGGTGTCCTGTGGGAGGCAACCTGTCCTCTTAAAAATAACGTCGCTTTTGGCCGTTTGGCCGTGAAGTCGAAAGTGGACGTAATTTGAACATGAAAATAAATTTAGGATTTTTTTTCAACAACTGTAAGTTAAGGGTCCTCTGGTAGGTTAGGTGGGAAGGAAATTCTCATAAAGTTTCAAATTTTTATGAAAAATGTTGAAGATTTGAACGATTTGAAAGAAAAATGTTGAACATTTTATGAAAAATGTTAAAAAAATTGAAAGTTTCCTCTCCTAACCTTTCCGAGTAGGCCGGACGACTCAAATAGAAAACGGGACAGTCCGTCACTTTTGTGAGTCGATTTCATTTCAAATTGCGTCCACTTTTGGCCATAGCGCGCATACGAGCGAAAAGCGACGTTCTTTTTAATAAGACGGGTTGCGGTATGAGCAGGCGGTGGTGGTTTTCGCATTGTTATACCAGCAAGCTCTTGAGTACAGAAATATTGCATCATCTCTTCAGTAATGTTCATACGAACATGGTTTACATGTCCATTCGCCAACCAATACCCACCACCAGGGAGTTATTTGGCTGCCTCAGCCAACCATGCATATTTCGTTGCAATTCCCGTGCCCGAGGGAAAATGCAGGTTGAATCTTTATAACAACAGTGACTGACCATCCTGTAGATCATAACAACAGTGGCTGACCATCCTGTAGATCATAACAACAGTGGCTGACCATCCTGTAGATTATAACAACAGTGGCTGACCATCCTGTAGATCATAACAACAGTGGCTGACCATCCTGTAGATCATAACAACAGTGACTGACCATCCTGTAGATCATAACAACAGTGGCTGACCATCCTGTAGATCATAACAACAGTGACTGACCATCCTGTAGATCATAACAACAGTGGCTGACCATCCTGTAGATCATAACAACAGTGACTGACCATCCTATAGATCATAACAACAGTGACTAACCATCCTGTAGATCCTAACAGTGGCTGACCATCCTGTAGATCATAACAGTGACTGACCATCCAGTAGATCATAACAGTGACTGACCATCCTGTAGATCATAACAGTGACTGACCATCCTGTAGATCATAACAGTGACTGACCATCCTGTAGATCATAACAGTGACAGACCATCCTGTATATCATAACAGTGGCTGACCATCCTGTAGATCATAACAGTGACTGACCATCCTGTAGATCATAACAGTGACTGACCATCCTGTAGATCATAACAGTGACTGACCATCCTGTAGATCATAACAGTGGCTGACCATCCTGTAGATCATAACAGTGACTGACCATCCTGTAGATCATAACAGTGACTGACCATCCTGTAGATCATAACAGTGGCTGACCATCCTGTAGATCATAACAGTGACTGACCATCCTGTAGATCATAACAGTGACTGACCATCCTGTAGATCATAACAGTGGCTGACCATCCTGTAGATCATAACAGTGACTGACCATCCTGTAGATCATAACAGTGACTGACCATCCTGTAGATCATAACAGTGACTGACCATCCTGTAGATCATAACAGTGACTGACCATCCTGTAGATCATAACAGTGACTGACCATCCTGTAGATCATAACAGTGACTGACCATCCTGTAGATCATAACAGTGACTGACCATCCTGTAGATCATAACAGTGACTGACCATCCTGTAGATCATAACAGTGACTGACCATCCTGTAGATCATAACAGTGGCTGACCATCCTATTGATCATAACAACAGTGACTAACCATCCTGTACATCATAATAGTGGCTGATTATCCTGTAGATCATAACAGTGACTGACCATCCTGTAGATCATAACAGTGACTGACCATCCTGTAGATCATAACAGTGACTGACCATCCTGTAGATCATAACAGTGACTGACCATCCTGTAGATCATAACAGTGACTGACCATCCTGTAGATCATAACAGTGACTGACCATCCTGTAGATCATAACAGTGACTGACCATCCTGTAGATCATAACAGTGACTGACCATCCTGTAGATCATAACAGTGACTGACCATCCTGTAGATCATAACAGTGACTGACCATCCTGTAGATCATAACAGTGGCTGACCATCCTATAGATCATAACAACAGTGACTAACCATCCTGTACATCATAATAGTGGCTGACCATCCTGTAGATCATAACAGTGACTGACCATCCTGTAGATCATAACAGTGACTGACCATCCTGTAGATCATAACAGTGACTGACCATCCTGTAGATCATAACAGTGGCTGACCATCCTATAGATCATAACAACAGTGACTAACCATCCTGTACATCATAATAGTGGCTGACCATCCTGTAGATCATAACAGTGACTGACCATCCTGTAGATCATAACAGTGACTGACCATCCTGTAGATCATAACAGTGACTGACCATCCTGTAGATCATAACAGTGACTGACCATCCTGTAGATCATAACAGTGGCTGAGCGTCTTTATCACAGTTGATAAAATGTAAAGGGTAACCCTTTACATATATAGCTTTATAGCTCCCCTCCCCCTATCTTCCCCTCCCTTTGTCGTCCCCGCCCATCCCTTCTACCCCCACCAGACCCTCTTCTCCCCTCCCTTCGTCCTCCCCCGTCTATTGCTTAGCTCCTGTTCCCTTTCATAAAATATAATATTAGGGGGTACTCGGCGGGGACGTGTTGTTCTGTTCCTCCTGCCACCCCTCGTCCTCCATCCCCCTTTGTCGCTCCACCCATCAACCCCTATTTGCTTCTTTTTTCGCCTTTCCCCGCTTCCCCATCCCTCAGGTTCTCCTCCCTCCCCCCCCCTCTTCCTTACTCCAATCCACCATGCACCACCCTCGTCCTCCCCGTCTCCCTTCTCCCTCTCCACCCCGGCTTGCCTGTCTATTTAAGTGTCACAATGTCTATGTAACATTAAATGACATTTACACAAAATATAATAGTTCCCCCTTTCGAATTTGTGAGTTGGGATTGGTGTTCCACGTGAAGGGGGAGGTTCCGACTATATCAATTATCGTGCATGATTCTTCCAGACCTCAGGATTCAGACTATAATTTACTTGTTTTATGAGATTATCGTCATAGTTTAAATAGCAGAAAAATTCTGTTCACTTTGCTTGAGATCAATGAACAACGGCATATATTTCGACGAGGAAAAAAATATGTTTCGATTTTTGTTTTCAAAATATTTTCGTAGGTATACTGGCAGCCAGTGCCAAAAATCGTCGTGGGGGTCTGGAAGTGACACTGGCACGCTGTTCCCTTTTGAATTCTGGCAACTCCGACCAGCCTATGTTCATCCCAAACCCCAGACCATTATCTCTGTCAATTTGGGTGAAGCTAGCCCTAAGCGTCTGGCCTCCAACTTTGGACAGACAGACAGACAGACATTCTATTCTATCTTGTAGGTATAGATTATTTCATGACTTTGGAAGCACTTGAGCAAAGCTAAACTTGTGCAAAGCCACTTGTAATTATTTACATACAATAAAATTGGAATTATAGGAGTTATAGGACTATAGGTGGGTGCGAATCTATGGTAGAACCTATGGAAAATGGTTGAGTACAAGACTGGCAATGTCGGGGTTGTAGGTTCACCTATAGTCCTTGTGGATTTTCTCATTGATATATCACGTTAATGCGACTTCTATGTAAGTAAAAAATAATAAAAATAAAAATAATAATATTAATAACTATTATTATTATTATTATGATAATAAATGGATTGGTGGCACTTAGGCAAATTCTCGGAAGCGCATATTATTTATACTCAGGATTTTATTGAAAAAGTAAGGAACAAAGGCCCTACAGAAAGAATAAAATTGGTTAGTTTTGATGTTACTTCACTTTTTACCAATGTGCCTTTACATAAAACATTAGATTTTCTTAGAGCACAAGAGGTAGCAGGTAATTTTATTACTCCGATCCCTAGAAGTTTATTCTTTAAGCTGATCAATATTTTTGTAGAAGACACTTATTTCAGTTTCACTAGATCGGTTTATAAACAGAAGTTCGGGGCTCTGAAACACAATCGACTTGAGAATGGTCCAGGACGGACCAAAACGTCGTCGTCCCTTCACTTTCTAGTGTATGGCTTGGTCAATATATTACAGCCACGTTATTGCGACTCCTTGTCTGTAGAAGTTCGGGGCGGTTATGGGTTCTTCCCTTTTCCCTATTCTTGTAAATTTACATATGGAGTTTTTTGAAGCACCATTAGCACCCACAGTAATTATAGATGGAAAAAGTCCCCAGAGCCTGGTTAAAATATGTTGATGATGTTTTCGCTATATTTGACGAAGATTTCGAAAACCTAGATAGGTATTTAGAGGGTCTCAATAGCCTAGAGCATTCCATGCAATTTACTATCGAAGAAGTTAATAAGGAACTCCCCATTTTGGATTGCATGGTAGGTAGAAGCAACGATCAGTTTATATTTCGTACTTACAGGAACAAAGACACATTCAAAGTTATATATTAATTTTTTCTCATTTCATTCTAATTCAGTTAAGCAAAGTGTACTCACCAGTCTTTATCAAAAAGCTTATAGGCTTTGTGACCCGTCTTACCTAGAAGTTGAACTTAAATACTTATTTCAGAGTTTTTTTAGATTTAGGTTATCTGATTTAGGTGATCATGGTTCACTGAAAATTAATTGAAAAGTAAAGCTAAAGGCATCCTTTATACTAAAACTGAGAGACGCCCTAGGAATCCTGATAAGAAAATAGTTTTGAAATTGCCATATAACTCTCTTTTAAGTAAACTAACCCATAAGGTAGCAGAGATAAGACAAAATCATTTTCAGTTACCCAAATACAATTAGGAAAAGGATAAAGTGGATATTAGGTAAGAATAGAGTGGGGGGGGTGTTACGAACCCGGATCCAGCGTCCGAGCACGGAGCAGTGACCACCGCGCCATCTGTGGGTCAGCTCCCGAAACCCCCTCCAATCGGACGACGACACCTGGTGAGGATGGAGTGTACTGGCCACAAGGGCCAGTTTCCAGTCCTGTGCAGCACTCAACACCGCCGCTGCTGACCTCTGGTGAGGTGGTGCTCAGACACCAGCGCCATCTATGGAGTGGATAGGTGGGCGTTTGTGTCTGAGCCTGTAAGTGAGGTGCCTTAGTGTGTCCCAGTTATTGATGACGTGTCTGCTTACAGAGTCGACCTGAGACTGCTGTGATGGGAGTTGAGTCAGTCTACCCGAGGCAGCCGTCTCCATACCTTGTACCTTGCTGCAGCAGTTGTGAAGTCGTCCCCCCGGAAGAACACTGTGGTGTGTTAGCCTGCCAGTAGAGTGGCAGTGAAAGGATTACCCGGGACCGACTGTTGGAGACGATCGTCCACTGGGGTATCGAGGACAGGAGAGTGACTTGTGGTGTCACACGAGGCTCCTGTCTAGGGCGTTCCCCTTATATCGTTCGTGGAGTGGCCTGACCAGCGTTGCGGGTCCGGAACCTGCCAGCAGAGCCCCTGCTGGATTTGTGGTTGACGGCCTCCACGGCGGTGCCCCCAGTGGACCTGAGTTTTGGCTGACCTGTGGCCAGGGTAGGCTCAACTTCGCAGATATTTCATTGTGAGGCCACGAAGAAGCACCGAGGACTCAGCACCGAGCGTCTGGATCCAAAGTCTTCAGTTAGAAGACAATCGTGTGAACAATCCCCTTGTATAGTGTTAATACCCCTCCCCCTGTGTATTCCTTTTATATATTTATTTGGTGATGGTAATTATAATCTTAAGTTCTTAACGTTCTTTCCCTTCCCCCTTTAAGTTCCTTGCGTCACGGATCACATCCCTAGATAGCCACTACTGGCTTGGGAACGGATATATATCTTCCTCTAACAACATCAGAGTAAGAACCCCGTTGCGTCCCGAGAGGGCCGTAACAGGGGGGGGGGGGTGGAAATCTGGGAGGCATTTATATATTACCTTGTAGAGATTGTAATGAAGTCTATGTGGGGGAAACACAGCAAAAACTTGAGATCAGAACTGAAGAACATAGAAAACCATGTAGAATTATGGCTGGTAACAGTGCCGTAGCAAACCATAGTTGGGAAAAAGATCACAATGTTGATTTTAAGAAATGTGAAATAATATATAAAAGCAATAATATAAGGGAAGTGGAAGGGGTTCTAATAAATAATTTGAATACTTTCGCTGGCAACAAAAGCTTTACTTCGGAGGACAGCTTTACTACAAAAATGATTGAGTGAATTAAAATTAGATCATAATAAATGGATGAATGAAAGCAGTCCCATTAGCCCCATTCTTTCAGGTACGGAGAGGGTTACGAGGGATAGCATCCAGATGAATACTTTTATTAATAACAACTCCAGTTCCCAGAATAGCACGATTACAGAAAGGACACATGATCATATTTCCGTAGAAGACATTACCGCAGGTTCAGCGGCAGTCGGGAATAGAGGCGACATGGTCAGTTGGTCAAGAAGGCTAAGAGGACTGGACCCAGGATAGCAGCCTCACTAGATGTTGAGAAGTAAGTCAGGTCCTAAACACACACTCAGACTTTGACAAAGCACTGAGGAGAGTGCAAAATTCCTAACTTAAATTTCACATATACACAATTGTGGGTTTTTATCCTATGATAATAATAATATTTTATTTATAAATATATTTCAAGGGGTGAAATAATTTTTGTTACAAAGTTAATATTTATATTTATTATAAAGCAACTAACCATGCGTAGCATCTGGGGAAGACAAAAATAGATGGCGCGCTGTCAAAGAGGGTTCTGACGTCCGTAGTGGACCGTATGCAACCTTCATCGTTAATGATATTGTTGTATATTATAATCAGATAATTTACAGCGGTGAGCGTGCACAAACTGACACACGATATAGATCTAGACAGCCAAACTTTATGGCTCAAATCGAAAGTGAACTATCTCAAAGAGTTGGCAACCTCTAATCTATACATAGCTATTTTTGGTTTAAAACATTGGAATCGATGACCATAGAGCCGGCAAGCAGGGAACGGAAGGCTGAGGCGAGGATGCAGAAAACTTGAGCAGGGACACAGGATATTAGTCGGAGGAGGGAGAGACAGCTCGGTAGCCCAATCACCGTGGATACAACTTGCAGCCGATGCTGTAGGTTGGTGGATGGATAGGGCCTTCTTGGGTACTCGCTGTACATGTCCCGCAGGAAGTTCGCTTTCCAGGTGTGCAGCCTGGAGGTGACGCTTAACTAATACGCACAGCAGTTCAGATAGGTCTGTTCCTTCAGGGTCGTCGGCTTTGATGAGAAATTCGGCTTGTCCGTCTGGGAACCTTGTGAGGAAGTCTGAGTCATGGTGTTCCATGTTTAGCATGGTGGGTTGGTGAATGAGAACATGGGGTGTGAGAACTTGAAGGAGTTCTTGGTTCTGATTATCCGGTTGCACTTGTGGGCCATCTGTTTTCTGGTGCTTTCGTTATCATTGAACTGGGAGTCGGCGTCGAGGTTAGGATAGAGGACATGGCAGGGGTTCCTGTCGCCTTCACCGTCACTTGCATCGTCCGATGCAAGTGCCCGCCAGTTTGTAGGCGAGGTGGAGCAGGACTAGTCGCAGGGTGCTGGTGGAGACTGCAGGCTGGACTGGTGGCGGTGTGGGTAGAGGTGGTGAGGTCGGCTGAGTGTGCCATCCCCAGGGGCCAGGCGGTGGTGAGGTAGTCACAGGTGTGTTCCCGGGTAAAACAGGAAATTCCGACGTGAGTGGGTTTGCTGGTCGAGATGAGGCAGTGGAAGCTGTAGCCTTCATCTTCTTGATTTCAGCCTGCCAGAGGAGACAGTCAGGTAAGACTGGTGTGTGGGCAAATGCACACCCTCCCCTTTCATCGTCGGTGGGAGGATGTGCAGTCCATGTAGTGGTGCTACTGAGCGCAGAGACTGCATCTCTGCGCTCGCTCGTTGCACTTCTTGGTGTAGTGGGAGTCCTGGTAGCACTTAAAGCACTGCCGGAGCTCCGTGTAACGTTCCTTGGTCACTTGGGCAGGTGGTATAGTGATTCCAGCGCACTTAAGTCCGTAGTCTGTGGCATGGGTCACTGTGATGGCCGTCCTGACGGTCACCTTCAGTGTTGGTCTGCAGCCTAGGTCGGCGTTGGTGATGGTCTTGGTCACTAACGCGGTCAGCGTCGAGTTCTGGGCGTTGATACTGGCGAGAATGACATTGTCGCCGCGATCGGTAGTCCATGTGCTAATATTCCTGGCAAACACAGTCCTGTCCGCCAGGTAGCGTCGTGATGGTGTGAGGGTGAGGGCCTGCGTCTTGTAGGGTGGTTGTGGTGGAGGTGGCAAATATCTTTTCTAGGTCCAAATCGCTGGAGAAGAGCAGGTGAACACCCTCTCTGGTCTCCAGGATGTCAGCCAGTGAAACGTTGGCAGTGGTAACATTTTTTTCTAAAATCTCAGCCGTAGTGAGAACGAGACTCTCCCAGAGGCGAACATTGATCCTGTGCAACATGGTGCAGGTGGGATATGGACCACAGATGCTTGGGTCACAGCTGAGCTCATGTATAACCCCCTCTACAGGTCGCGGTGGATTTGGATGTCTCGTGGAGTGGCAGAGCAGACTCGTCCATTCCATCCAGCAGTCGACCCCAAAGATGCATTCATCAATTTTAACATACTGTTCTATCAAAATAGGAATTTTCTCAAATATAAATTAATATTATTAATTTAGTATAGTATAGTAGCATATTGTACATATTTAGGCAATGGTTAGGTGTTTAGGCTCTGTTGACGATTATTTGCATTTGTAGTACGTGGGTGAAGCATTTACAACATTCTAGTTTCAAACAAAAGTCGTCAGCGAAGCCCTGTTCGAGACGTGTTCAAGAGTCATCATTTGAGCAGCCTGTCCTCGACTCAAGTCCATTACATTCAGCGGTCGACCCCACAGACGCATTCATAAATTTTAACATGCTGTTCATTCAAAACGGGAATTTTCTCAAGTATAAATTAATATTATAATATATTAGCATATTGTGCATATATAGGCATAGGTTAGGTTAGGTGTTTAGGTTCTGTTGGCGATTACTTGTATTTGTAGTACGTGGGTGAAGCATTTATAGCGTTGTGATTCGAACAAAATTCGTCAGTGAAGCACTTGTTCCGGATATGTTCGAACGTCAGCAGTTGTGAGTCGTGTGTAAACCGCTTTTCATTCATAAACAGGAGGTTTGGCGGGTGCATGGAATCACTTTTGGATCTTTGTTTGGAGGACGGGTTGCATTTGAGTCGCACCCTGTCCTCATAAACAAAGGCCTAAGTTCATTTCACGTACCCGCCAAACCAGCCCGCCCTCCAAAGACCCAAAAGTGATTCCATGCACCCACCAAACCCCCTGTTTAAGAATGAAAAACGATTTACACACGACTCAACTGTTGACGTTTGAATACTTCCGGAACAAGTGCTTCATAGACGAATTTTGTGTGAATCCCAACGCTGTAAATGCTTCACCCACGTACAACAAATACAAATAATCGCTAGCAGAACCTAAACACCTAACCTAACCTATGTCTATATATGCACAATATGCAAATATATTATAATATTAATTTATATTTGAGAAAATTCCTGTTATGAATGAACAGCATGTAAAAATTTATGAATGCATCTGTGAGGTCGACCGCTGGATGTAATGGACTTGAGTCGAGGGCAGGTTGCTTATTTCAGCCCGTACTCATAAATAAAAGCCAAAAGTGATTCCATGCACCCACCAAACTCCCTGTTTATGAATGAAAAACGATTTACACACAACTCACCAACCCGTCCTCATTCTATGCCCATTCTATTCAGCGGTCGACCCCAAATATGTATTCATAAATGTTAACATGCTTTTCATTCAAATTAGAAATTTTCTCAATTACAAATTAATACTGTTATTTATTAGCATATTGTGCATATTTAGGCATTGGTTAGGTTAGGTGTTTAGGTTCTGTTGGCGATTATCTGTGTTCAACCCGTCCTCGACTCAAGTCCATTACATTCAGCGGTCAACCCCACAGACGCACTCATAAATTTTAACATGCTGTTCATTCAAAACGGGAATTTTCTCAAGTATAAATTAATATGATAATATATTAGCATATTGTGTATATATAGGCATAGGTTAGGTTAGGTTAGGTGTTTAGGTTCTGTTGGCGATTATTTGTATTCGTAGTACGTGGGTGAAGTATTTATAGCGTTGTGATTCGAACAAAATTTGTCAGTGAAGCACTTGTTCCGGATATTTTCGAACGTCAGCAGTTGTGAGTCGTGTGTAAACCGCTTTTCATTCATAAACAGGGGGTTTGGCGGGTGCATGGAATCACTTTTGGATCTTTGTTTGGAGGACGGGCTGCTGTGTTTGTAGTACGTGGGCGAAGCATTTACAGTTTTGTGGATCGAACAAAAGTCGTTAGCTCCAGAAGTGTTCGACCGTCAACAGTTGAGTCGTGGGTAAACCGTTTTTCGTTCATAAACAGGGAGTTTGGCGGGTGCATGGAATCCCAAACACCCAAAACACTTTTGGGTGTTTGTTTGGAGGACGGGCTGCTGAAATAAGAGGCAAATGCTCGTTAATCCGTCCGAAGAAAAACTCTGTTTATGAATGAAAGACACCTTACACACGACTCCTACTGTCCTCAGGCTAGGCTTGTCCAGGCGGCCGGCCGTTAACGCACTCCATATTCAAAATTCATATTTTCTGAAATATAAAGTAATATTATTACATACATGAATGTACTGAAAAGTTAGAGCTAACTTAGGTTAAGATAGATGGTTAGGTTCTGCTGGCCATTATTAGTATTTTGTAGTACGTAGGTAGAGCATGTATCAACCCGTGGTCAGACTAAGTCCATTCCAAAGACGCGGTCAACCTTCGGGGTTCAGCGGTCAACCCCAATGACCTATTCCTAAATTTTACTATGCTCTTCATTCAAAACAGGAATTTTTTCAAAAATAAATAAATTTTATTTTATATTACCATATTGTTCATATTTAGGCACTGGTTAGATTAGGTTAGGTTTAGGTTCTGTTGGGGATTATTTGTATTTGTAGTACGTGGTTGAAGTATTTACAACGTTGTGGTTCGAACAAAATTCGTCAGCAAAGCACTTCATCTGGAAGTGTTCGAACATCATCAGTTGTGAGTCGTGTGTAAACCGCTTTTCATTCATAAACAGCGGGTTTTGGTGGGTGGATGGAATGGACTTTGGGCCTTTGTTTGGAGGACGGGCTGCTGCATGTTTTAAAATTAAAACACATACAGCTTATCTGTATAGTACTGCAGGCACTTGTTATGCTAGATAATTGTTAATTCTTCTTCCCCTTCAAATTCACCTGTCAAAGGGTGAATACAATAATTCAATAATAATAATACAATAAAATTGAGGGTTAAAGGGTCACACAATAATAGAAGCAACCTATATGTGTCAGTTATATCCGGGGGAAAATATTATAATGATGTATTAGATGAGATTTAATCAATATTTACCCTGTTTTGGTTGCTCGCTAGCGTTCTAACTGGATTACCCTACCTAACATTAATGGCCAGGAAACAATAGATAACAGGTTTCGGTGGAACACTTCCCTTATGGTAGATGATGAATGTGCTGATGATGGGAGCACTTTACGTGCCATAGCACTACGTCGAAGGGGACTGATTGTGGAGTGTCTTGGAGCTCCAGCGAGACCTGTGGTGTTAAATTAATCATGGCGACTACTGGCCTCCCCGCCACTGACTCCGGCATCCGGTGTTCTCCTGACGCGTTTTATCAAGAAGTGGAAAGAGGGCCCACATTTAAGCTACTTTAGTACTGATAATTAAGTAGTTCAAGGGAAATGTTTTTAAGTTTACAGTCCAAAGACTGATGTATTAAGAATATTTCCCATTAATATAGCTGGTGAATTTAAAGGCGACATATGGCAATGATATCCCAGTTTTCTTCCAAGGAAATTTCCACCGCGGCCCCATTTTCTATGAGATAATTTGTTAGTACAGTCCAGCAGCAATATTATCTGCCTATTGTATAGAAAGTTAGTAAATGGTGTTGGTTTTCTGACACCATGCACTATACACCACACACCATACACCACACACAACACACCACACACCATACACCACACACCATACACCACACACTATACACCATGCACTATACACAATACACCACACACCATACACCATGCACTATACACCATACACCACACACCATACACCACACACCATACACCATGCACCATACACCATACACCACACACCATACACCACACACCATACACCACACACCACACACCATGCACTATACACCATACACCACACACCATACACCGCACACCATACACCACACACCATACACCACACACCACACACCACACACCACACGCCATACACCACACACAACACACCACACACCATACAACACACACCATGCACCACACACCATACACCACACACCATACACCACACACCACACACCATACACCACACACCATACACCACACACAACACACCACACACCATACACCACACACCATACACCACACACCATACACCATGCACCACACACAACACACCACACACCACACACAACACATCACACACCATACACCATGCACCACACACCACACACAACACACCACACACTATACACCACACACCATACACCACACACCCTACACCATGCACCACACACAACACACCACACACCACACACAACACATCACACATCACACACCACACACCATACACCACACACCACACACAACACACCACACACTATACACCACACACCATACACCACACACAATACACCACACACCACACACCATACACCACACACCACACACCATACACCACACACCACACACCATACACCACACACCACACACCATACACCACACACCACACACCACACACCACACACAACACACCAAACACCACACACCATACATCACACACCATACACCACACACAACACACCACACACCATACACCATGCACCACACACTACACACAACACACCACACACCATACACCACACACCATACACCATGCACCACACACCATACACCATGCACCACACACAACACACCACACACCACACACCATACACCACACACCATACACCATACACCACACACAACACACCACACACCACACACAACACACCACACACCATACACCACACACCATACACCACACACCACACACCATACACCACACACCACACACCATACACCACACACCACACACAACACACCACACACAACACACCACACACCACACACCATACACCACACACCATACACCATACACCACACACAACACACCACACACCACACACCACACACCATACACCACACACCACACACCACACACCACACATCATACACCACACACAACACACCACACACCACACACCACACACCATACACCACACACAGCACACTACACACCATACACCATGCACAACACACCACACACCACACACCACACACCACACACCACACACCACACACCATACACCACACACCACACACCACACACCACACATCATACACCACACACAACACACCACACACCACACACCACACACCATACACCACACACAGCACACTACACACCATACACCATGCACAACACACCACACACCATGCACCACACACCACACACCATACACCATGCACCACACACAACACACCACACACCATACACCACACATCATACACCTTGCACCACACACCATACACCATGCACCACACACAACACACCACACACCATACACCATGCACCACACACCACACACAACACACCACACACCATACACCGCACACACCATACACCACACACACCATACACCACACACAACACACCATGCACCACACACCACACACCATACACCACACACACCATACACCACACACAACACACCACACACAACACACCACACACCATACACCACACATCATACACCTTGCACCACACACCATACACCATGCACCACACACCACACACAACACACCATACACCATACACCATGCACCACACACCACACACAACACACCATACACCATGCACCACACACAACACACCACACACCATACACCGCACACACCATACACCACACACAACACACAACACACCATACACCATGCACCACACACAACACACCACACACCATACACCGCACACACCATACACCACACACAACACACACCACACACAACACACCATGCACCACACACCATACACCACACACAACACACCATGCACCACACACCACACACCACACACAACTCACCACACACCATACACCGCACACACCACACCACACACACCATACACCACACACCACACACCACACACAACACACCACACACCATACACCGCACACACCATACACCACACACCATACACCACACACCACACACAACACACCACACACAACACACCACACACCACACACCACACACCATACACCATACACCACACACCACACACAACACACAACACACCACACACCATACACCACACACCACACACCACACACAACACACCACACACCACACACCATACACCATACACCATACACCACACACCACACTCAACACACCACACACCATACACCACACACCACACACCATACACCACACACCACACACCATACACAACACACCACACACCACACACCATACACCATACACCACACACCACACACCACACACCATACACCACACACAACACACCACACACCATACACCACACACCATACACCACACACCACACACAACACACCACACACCACACACCACACACCATACACCACACACCACACACAACACACCACACACCATACACCACACACAACACACCACACACACAACACACCACACACAACACACCACACACCATACACCACACACCATACGCCACACACCACACACAACACACCACACACAACACACCACACACCACACACCACACACCACACACACCACACACCATACACCACACACCATACACCACACACCACACACAACACACCACACACCACACACCACACACCATACACCACACACCACACACAACACACCACACACCATACACCACACACCATACACCA